>NW_007113174.1:505153-548841 GCF_000164805.1 Carlito syrichta | reverse complement strand
CAGATGGGCCTTTACAGGCCTCAGCCATGTAGCTATAGATGTTGGCTCCCAACACATATGGAAGAGGAAATATATTTACATACACTCAGTGGAAATGGACCATCATAAAGACCTTCATGTTGGGCAGGCTGAGAAGGAGGAGCAAGAGAAGGGGCTGGTCATGCTGTCTCAGAGGAAGCAGAGGTGGAAGAAAATTCATGTATTAAGTGGATCTGCACAGTCCAAACCCATGTTGCTCATGGGTCAACTGTATTTTTATCTAGCCTGGTACTAGCAGCAGAGCAAGGGCCACTTATCCCCTTCTTCTGCTTTACTCAGCTTTGTGAATGGAGTTAGAAAATCTGAATCTTCCAGAACAAAACACCATCTGAGAAGCATAAAGTATATGTCTTTTCTAATGGCACCACCATTCTTAGCCCATCGCTGCAGTTGAGATCTAGCTTGATTTCCAGTACTTTAAAATCTCAATCATATGGAACATTTGAGAATTTTGGAAAAGCTGAAGGTTTGTATAGCTAGCAGCACAACATGTATTATTTTGAAAGAAAACCTAAGTTGTACTGCCAACCCCACTGCCTTCTTAAATAGAGTGCACTTCACATAATTTAATATTTTCTTGATGACTCAGAGAAGTCACCACTACAAATATCAATTGCTATATTTGATTGCAAATTTATTAAGCCAGAAGAAACTACCGAGAGATGGAAAGTTCTTTTGATCCCATACTATCTGGCTGTAACTATTGCACTATTATTGCTCTTATGTTTAATTTTATAGTTTCTGTCTTTTTTCTTCCATTTACACTACCAGTTGTTACTTCCACAATTGCTACAGTATTCTCCCATAACAATCTTTTTTACCCTCATAATTAACTACATCTACTCTACCATGGTTTTACAAAACCACCAAACATGTAAAAATGCATTATAAAATAATATTTTATAATAGATATTTAGTGAGCATTTGGTATGTTTCACAAATTATGTTCAGGGTTTTATGTACATTATTCCATTTAATACACAAACAACTTCAGAAGGGACACATTACCTTCCTCACTAGAAAAATAAGAGCTTTGAGGCTAGACAGATGCTTATGGCAAAGCTCCAAGTGAGGATACACAGGGCTTCCCTACAAGTAAAGTACAGGGGTTTTGTGAATGGTATTTTGACTATTCAAAGGACTATAACTGTTGGTGGGGGAAAACAGAACTATATTTCAGAAAGATTGAACATTACTGTGGAAGGACAGATTTGGAAGTAAACTCAATTCCATAAACTAATGTTTAAGGGGTATGTCTCAGAATAAAATGCTTAGGAATAAACTTAAGATGGTGAAAGACTTGTAAAGTAGGAATCATAAAAAAAAACTGATAGAAGAAACTTGACACAAATAAATAGAAAAATATCCTGTGTTTATAGACTGGAAGAGCTAACATTGTTAGAATGTCCATGCTACCCAAAGCAAACTCAGATTCAATGCAATCCCTATCAAAATCCCAATGGCATTTTCTGTGAAAACAGAAATTAAAAATCTTAAAATTCATATGTAGTCTCAAAGAACTCAGAAGAGTTAAAACAATCCTGAAGAAGAACAAAGTTGGAGATCCCACACTTCCTGATTTCAAAACATATTACAAGGCCACAGTAATCAAAGCAGTATGGTACTGGCATAAAGAATATGAAAAATATGACAATGAAATAGAACAGAGAGTCCAGAAATAAAACCTCAAATGTATGTTCAAATGATCTTCAGAAAGGGTGCCAAGACTACACATTGGGGAAGGGATCCTCTCATCAACAAATAATACTGGGGTCAGGTGTCGTGACTCATGCCTATAATCCCAGCACTTTGGAAGACCAAGGTAAGAGAATTGCTTGAGCTCAGGAGTTTGGGACAAGCCTAGGCAACATAGAAAGACATCATCTCTACACAAATCACACAATTAGTTGGGTGTGGCGGTGTGCAGTGCACCTGTAGGGATACTGAGGTAGAAGGATCACCTAGGAGGTCAAGGCTATGGTGAGCCATGATTTGGTCACTGAACTCCAGTCTGGGTGACAGAGTGAGACCCTAACTGGGAAGGAAGGAGGGAGGGAGGGAGGAAAAACAGTATTGGTAAGACTAGATAACCAAATGCAAAAGAAGGAAATTGGATCCTTGTCTTACACCATATATAAAAATTAACTCAAAATCGATTAAAGTTTTAAACATAAGACCTGAAACTATAAACTCTAGAAGAAAGCACAAGGCAAAAGTTGCTCAACATTGGAATTGGCAAAGACTTCTTGAATATGACACCAAAAGCACAAGCAAAAGCAAGAACAGAACTACACATCAAACTTAAAAACTTTTGAAAAGCAAAGGAAACAATCAACAAAATAAAATGGTAACCTATGGAGTGGAAGAAAATATTTGCAAACTATATATATGATAAAGGGATTACTATTCAGAATAAAGAACTCCTACAGCCGGGCTCAGTGGCTCAGCCTGTAATCCCGTGCCTTTGGGAGGCTGAGGTGAGTGGGTTGCCTGAGCCCGCGGGTTGGAGATCGACCTGGGCAACTTGGTGAGACCTCATCTCTACAATAAATCAAAAATTAGCCAGGCGTGGTAGCGTGCGCCTGTAGTTCCAGCTACTTGGAAGGCTAAGGTGGAAGGATCACCGGAGCCCAGCAGGTCAAGGCTGCAGTGGCCGGGAGCGGCCACTGCACTCCAGTCTGGGTGACAGAGTGAGACTCCAACTCAAAAAAAAAAAAGAACTCCTACAACCCAACAACAACAAAAACAAATAACCAGATTTTGAAGTGGGCAAAAAAATTGTATAGATATTCCTCCCAACAAAATGTATAAATAGCCAAGAAGCATATAAATGCTCAACATCATGAATCATCAAGGAAATGCAAATCAAAACCACAATGAGATATCCATTAGGACAGCCACTGTAAAAAATATATATTAAAAAACTATTGGTAAGAATGTGGAGAAACTAGAACCCTTTTGCATTGTTGGTAAGAATGTAAGCTGCTGTAAAAATCAGTATAGAGATTCCCCAAAAAACTAACAGAACTACAATATGATCCAGCAATCCCACTTCTGGGTATACATCCAAAAGAATTAAAAAAGAACTCTAAGAGATATTTGCACACCCAGGTTCATTGCAGCACTATTTGCAATTGCCAACAGGTGGAAGCAACATCAGTGTCCATTGATAGACGAATGGATAAAGAAAATATGGTATATACATACCATGAAATAGTATTCAGCCTCTAAAAAGAAGGAAATTCTTTCATGTGTTACAACACAGAAAAATCTCGAGAACATTAGACTAAGAAAAATAAGCCAGTCACAAAAACAGAAATACTGCATGATTCCACTTACATGAGGTATACAAAGTAGTCAAATGCAAAGAAATAGAAAGTAGAATGGTGGTTAGCAGGGATGGGAGGTGGAGGGAGGTGGAGGGAGGGAGCTATTTAGTGTATGAAGAGTTTCAGTCATGTGAGGGGTTGGGGAGCCTGGGGAACTGTTGCACAGTGTGCATATGGTTGACAACACTGGACTATACATTTAAAGGTTGCTGGGATGACGAATGTTACATTTTTTTTTTTTTTTTTGACACAGTAAAAAAGAAGGGAGGAGGGTTACTTCTGCTACTAGCCTAACATGATACAATTTGTGTCCTTAATTCCTATGGTAAAAAGATGACAGTCATAAGAAATGCAGTCGGATGGGTTTATTTCGTCTTATATGTTTGGTTTCTAGACTAGATATGGAGAAGTATGTCCTGAAATGTCTTTGCACTCTAACACAGACACATGCTGAGTCCTCTAATAATATAAAACCTTATTCATTAAACTTGGATCATAGGAATTTCTCAAAAATAGTAAAACTTGAGGCCATTCCAAGCCCTCACTGCCAGCTTCCTGTCATTGAGGCCTCTGTCCACCCAGCCCCAAAGACTCTCCAGGGCTCCAGGCCCTAGAACTCTTCCAGTTACTCTAAGGGTTAACCTAGCTACTTATTCGTGAAGCATGCTGAGTTTCAAACAGTGGAATAATACATTTTGGAAAACAAGCCTGTCCATCAACTGGGAACTGCCTATGGACAGCACACTTTGTTAGTGATCTACTGCCTAGTGGCTGGTAATTCATGCATCCCTCCTTTACTGCTGCCTTTACAGAAGCTCCAGGGAATACACAGTGCATTGTGGTTCTCTCCAAAGTCATCCATTCAGGGCTTACACCCCTGCCAAAGTAATGTCAAAATCCAATAACCACCACAATCAACCTCCAGCACCAGGACTCAGGACATGGGGTTTCTTTCTTTCCTCTCCCTTCTTTTCCTTACACATCCAACAAAAACTTGTTGAGAGGCAGTGGAGCTCTGGAATCAGACTACTGGCAGAATCCTCAGTCAGCCAAGTGACCTTGGGCAAGTTACATAAATTTTCTGAGCCTGAGTTTATCTCTAAAATGGTGGTAACAATACCTACCCTATTGTACTCTAGGAGGATATGAGTGAATATATGTAAAGCACTAAAAACAAATTGATGCCAATTAAGTGTTCACTAAATGTTAACTGTTGTTCCTATTATTACACGCCAGGACCTATATCATATACTAGGAAGACCACAGTGAATGAGACCAACATAGCTCCTGACATGGAACTTTTAATTTGGCACAAAATTTGACGCTTTATGAATAAACTGTCTCAGATTCCTACTCTTCGAAAGGAATAAACAATGTTACTGGTTTAGCATAATCACCTTTACTATATAACATCATTTAAATGTTACTGAGTGTTTGGTACAAGACAGGTATTGGCCAATTGCTTCACAAGCATTAGTTACCTCATTTAATCCTTACAACAAAATCATGAGATATACTATCATCCTATTTTACAGCTTAGAAGGTGGAGGAATGGGGAGATTAACTCCTATGATTCAAATTCAGGTCTGCCTGACTCTGTCCTGGAGCCTTGCCTCAGGCTGCCTTCAGAACAGCATATGAGAGACTGTACATAAGCACCCTTGAAGCAGGAAACTGCTAAGGCAAAGGGAATGCATTTGGATGACATTACTGTCAGGAAAAGATCAGAAAAGCCAAATCCTGTCAAAAAGAACACACATCGAGAAGGCCGAAAACAAAGGAGGGAGAGGGGTCCGAACTGAGGAAATTAGCTCTAGAGTTCTTAAGAAGAGTTGAGAACAAGTCCTTGCTTTCCCACACAGCAGTCAACACTGCAGTTATCTCGACAAGCAGGGGCCAGAACACTGGCAGCCAGCAAACAGAGTGGATTCCAACTTACTTACAGGAGGCCTTCATCTTCCAACTTACTGGCCAGAACTGTGGAACACGTCTACTCTAAGCTGAAAGAGTCTAGAAAATAGAGGGTTTTTAAAAAAACTAGGTTCAATACAACTTTTGTCCACCAACCACTTCTCCATTTCCAAAACTAGACTTCTGCTAATAATGAAAATAGGTTCATATAGGCAACCTGCTGTTCTTGAACAATATGGCCACCTTTCATTCTTCATTAAAATCAGTTCTGTTTTTTTTCTTTTGTTTACTTATTTCTATATTTAGGGACAGGGTCCAGCTCTGTTGCCCAAGCTGGAGTGTGGTGGTGTAACCATAGTTCACTGCTGCCTTAAACTCTTGGGCTTAAGCAATTTTCCCACCTCAGCCTTTCAAGTAGGTAGGATCATAGGTGTGAGCCATCACGCCCAGCTAATTTTTTTTTTTTTTTAAGAGATGAGGATCTCACTGTACTGCCCAGGCTGGTTTCAAACTCCTGGGTTCAAGAAGTCTTCCTGTTTTGGTCTCCTAAAGTTCTGGGATTATAGGCCTGAGCCACCATGTCCAACCTGATTCTCTAATTTTTTGGACCCTCCCAAAAATAACCTACTGTGGGATTTTTTTGTTTTGTTTTGTTTTTTGTTTTGCCTAGGGCAAAAACCCATCAAAAGTCAGCATTTGAGTGATTTAAAAAATCACAGAAATTCTCTAATAGACATATGAACCATAGCAGCCATCTCAGGTCACTAACCTAATCATTCCATAGGCATCAAAGAAATATTTAACAACCCAATAGTAAATTTTTCTAAAACAACACTAAATATTTCTAGTAGCATATTTAAAAAGATATTTATAGAAAACATCTTTTTGGAAACAGACAAGTAACCTAACAAGTATTGACTCAAATCTAAAATTTCTATATAAAAATTTTATAAATGTTAGGACAACATTCAAAGTCAACTTAAGCTATGACAACTGAAAATGTAGACTATTTGTTATTATTATTTAATTGATTAAGTACTGCAAATGTTCATTGTAATGATGTTTGCCCTCTGAAAATACCAGGTCTAACAGGACTGTCTTCCTCTGAAGTCTGTTTCGTTGTGATATGCCCACTATGACTGTTTCCCTGCAGTTTCAATAATTAATTGTGGTCTCAAGCCTCTTGTAATATCAATCTGTAGCCAACTGGCCTAGAAGTGAAGGGAGATAACTGCCAACCAGAAATAAAGTGGAATACTCTGGTTTGTCTCTTCTTGCACACCTTTAGCAATCTTTGTTTTTCTGTTTCTTCCTCCATGATAATGTGTAAGAAACACAATCCTAAAAATAATTGTGTGGCCTTTGGATGAATTCTAAGGCTTGATCCTGGTCTTTGATAATGGGATGTACTTCTTTGCTAATCATATCAATTCATTAGTTTCTTTTCCACCTATGGTTGGCTCCCTCACTCCCCTCAAACTATTAAGCTTTCTCTTGGTAGCCACCTTCAACCAATCTAGGCTAAAATGAGTCTAGCAGTCAACTCAGACTGAATTTGTTCTCCATATGTCCAGGCTTTGTCCAGATGCCAGCTGGAAGCCCTCCGAGGTGCTCAACACCAGATCCATTTTGGGACTGGTGTGCTTCAGACAAAGAAAATGGAAAGGCAAACAACCCATGTCTTCTCACTAGTGTTACAACTCACTCCGACAGCATGAGAGTGAAGAGGTTGACCCTGAAAAATGTGGCCTCATCTTTTTATGAATAGGAGAAATATACATAAGACAATGAAGAAGGCAGAAATTAAGCCACTTTCTCATCTAACCACTTTCTACCTCTTCCAGGCCAAATACCAAGTTTCCAACTTTTTAAATAAAGCTTAAACAAAGGCCTGAATATTCTTTTAGATAGGCTGTTTGTCAAATATGATCATGGCAATGAGCAGGTCCCCAATCAATACCTCATGTTTGCCTGGTTTAGACTTAAAAATAGTTGATAGTAGCCAGGCCCGGTGGCTCAGCCTGTAATCCCACACTTTGGGAGGCTGAGGTGAGTGGATTGCCTGAGCCCGCGGGTTCAAGACCCACCTGGGCAACTTGGCGAGACCTCATCTCTACAATAAAATTTTTAAAAATTAGCTGGGCATGGTAGCGCGCACCTGTAGTTCCAGCTACTTGGAAGGCTAAGGTAGAAGGATTGCCGGAGCCTAGCAGGTTGAGGCTGCAGTGGCCAGGAGCAGCCACTGCACTCCAGTCTGGGCGACAGAGACTCCAACTCAAAATAAATAAATAAATAAAATAGTTGATAGTTATAACACCTTACATTGTAATGAAATTTCAAGTTCTTTCAAGAAAATACATTTAATGTTTGATTTTACTATTGATTATTAATAGTAATTAATAATTAAATATTTCCTATCAAGATATTAACAAAACGTAAACAGGATGAACTAAGAATTGTACCCTAATATTAGGCAAAGAAGCACAGGAACTTTGGCTTAAATAAATTATTCTCTTTGCTCACAAGGTCTGAATTTTTAGGGCCTCCTTTATTTGTAAAGCTTGTGAAGCATTACAAATTTTCAAGCATCACTTGTAAAGTATTGTGATTATGACTATGATTAAAAAAGTTCTGTTGTTATTGCTATTTTAATCTCAATAACATCAATATATTAGATGTCTCATTTTCACATCAAATCAATTTAAATCGGGGGTTTTGGTTCTTAATATATTACTTGAAAGAATAATACAATTATATATTATCTGCTTCAAAAAATATATTAATACTATTTAGATGGATCATAATAGCTTCAACAAAGCAATAAGCAATTTAACAAACAGAGAACATTTCATCTAATAACACAAACCTCTACCTCTGGTCACTGAGGTCTTGTTACAAAATTTTACTTTATACATTAACATATAAGTGGTTTATTAAGTAGATATTTACCAGAGTATACTGACATTTCTGTTATAAATGGAATACACGCATTCCTGCAAAACTTCACATTCTACAAAACTGCATACAAAAAATAACAGGACTTCTAAGGAAAAAGTACTTAAGAACAGACCACTCAAAATGTAAGCAGGCTGGGCTCAGTGGCTCAGCCTGTAATCCCAGAATTTTGGGAGGCCAAGGCAAGTGAATTGCCTGAGCCTGTGGGTTTGAGACCAGCCCGGGCAACTTGGCGAGACTTTGTCTCTACAATAAATTTTTTTTTAAGTATGCAATTCTGTAGTCAGAGCACTAACTAAAGTAATAACTCTTCTAATAGGAATATTAATATAGTTCAATCTCCACTGCGCTTGCATTCAGCGGTCAGGCAGTCAGCTCTTAAAGGTCTGAAAACCCTGGTTCACGCTTCCACACAATATAGGTCCTTCTGCAGATTCATTTCCAGAAAAGACCTGTTTCATCAAAATTAAAAATCTGACCTAGGGATCTGACATTGTATAGTCTTGTTCCTCTTCTTCTTCTCCCTCCTCCTATTCACTTTCAACACACACATACAATTTTTCTAAACGCAGGGAAAGATGCACTTTACACTCTCAACTTCCCCAGATAGCCAAATATTGTGGAAAATGCAGCAGTTCTGAAAGCAACTAAAGCAGTCACTACTTGCCCTGAAGTAATAACTTTCTACAAAATTTTCAACTATATTTTAAGGTCTTCATGTATTGATAAGGCTTTGTCTTTAGTTGTGAAAGAGCTTGAAGCAATGTGGCAGAATAGACTTTGCGGGGTATCTACGCTCCACCAGTGATAGTCTCTAAAGCAGGGACTAGAGCTCCTGGAATAAAAAGCAGTTAGTTGACCTTCCATCATGTGAAGTTCTGGGCTCTTACTTAAGATCACTAAGCTTTGACCCTGGCATAAATTCAAGCTAGCACTCATTTAGTACACGTGCTCTTGGAGCCAAGACATCTGTGTCTTGTAATGACATGCAAGCTACAAAGGCGTGTTTATATCTCACTTTAGTATAATGTGAATATTTAACTGTTGCAAATCAGCTTTCTATAATGACTAAGTCCTTAGTTAAAGGATTCATTATAATTCCAATTAAAGTCCTTAGCAGTGTACAACAAATTTATATGAACTGAGTAAGCTGTTCATTATGACAACTCCAGAAGTGCTATGAAGGTAAAACAGTAGACATGTTGAAAAATAGGAGAAAATTTTAAAATAATCTTTATCATGTAAAATAAGTATAATTCAACTACTTCAAAATAATATTGTTGGTGATTTTTTTTTTTCATTTTTATCTCCCTAAATAATAGAGTTACCATTCTTTAAAACTGACAATGAAGAAAACAGTTTTAGGCCAGAATAGAATGTTCCTCTTGCTATTTGGACCTATCAAGATACACACTGGTTGGATATGAGAAAGCACTTCTCTAAGTCCTCATCTAAAGACAGAATCAGAGGCGTCCACCTCTATTCAGTGGTCCTAGTGAAATACAGATGTGCAAGGTCATATCCTGACCCAATACACTGCATCATGGGTATCACCCTTCAAAAGGAAAAGCTGACATGCTAGCCAGGGTTGCCTCAGGGGGAAAGAAGAGAGTAATTATCTTTCAAACCTAAGGAGGTAATGGAAAAGGTCACTTCAGATGTCAGAGGACCAATTCACACAGCTCATCAATTCAAACACCTTTACTGATTTCTTAAACTACTCTATTTGTGGTGAGCACAGTTTGAGTTCTTTGTTTTGGTAACTCATAAACTTCTGCTGGTGACCTCTTTGCTCAGGCATTCTCTTTACTGCCTTAAAATTGTCTCAAGTAAAGTCACTCTTCAAAAGTTACAATCTATGGTCACACAGAAGGGGTCTGGTGTCATATGTAACTCATTTTGACTTGATTATGAGTCCATACTTGCTAATGAGACAATAAGAGAATGCCAATTTGGACTCCTTACAAGTCAAAATGAAGATTCAACAAGTTATTTTTGGTATTTTTTAATTATAAAAAGTGCATGTTTATGTCGAATATGACTTCCAAAGTGAAGTAAATCACACTGATCATAACTTTTATATGGAGTTCTATGTGGTATTAATAAAAGTTTGCTTTTAAAAATGGACATATTATCCTGGGGAGACAAACAATTTATGAAGCATGGAGTCCACAGGGACGATTAATATAGAGGTTTCTAGGTGGGCAGGAGGGCCATGGAGGACACAAAATCTGGATTTAGGAGAATCCCAGTGACAAAACTAGTTCTCTACTAGCCAAGCCTCAGGATACAAAAAAATGAAATTTTCCATATTTCTCTTTATGAGCCAGCAGACATCATGGCAAGAAAGTCTCCTTTCCCATCTCCATTTTTCCATCAAACAAAATCAAGTAATTTGGGTGAACAGTTACACATTGAAGGTTTTGGTTATTAAGATATTTGGCTTAAAACAAGTTCCATTTTTATCAAAACCAATCTCCAATTCATAAATTCTATGTAATAATGCCAGTTCTACTACAAAGTAGTCATAATTTTTCACAGAAATGAGTACATGATCTACCCATTTATCCATATACAAGGTGTGACAGTAGAATAATGAGACCAATTCCATAAGTCAGTCATAAAAACTAATTCCATTAACTTTCATACATGACATATAAGATGCCAAATATGCTTTATGTTTCCAATAGATTTCTTTAGTTTTCAAGGCTGCTTCTTAGGAGTATTTTTTAAATTTCTGCCTATATTTACACAGTGTGAAAGTTGGACATGAACCAATGCAGGTGATAGCAGCTTATAACTCTCACCAGACCTGGGTTAACTAAAGAAATCTGATAAACATCAAACTAATGAAACAAATAAAAGTGATCACATTATCCGTAGTGCATACATTCTTTGAGGGACAATAATCCTCAAATTTGGTGAATTTACAGTGGTGCTTCCCATCATCGCTGTTGATTTGTGAGGCGCTAATTACCTTCTCCCTCTCAATCAGAAGAAAGTAATATTTCATTGGATCAAAATGGACTTGCTTCCATTTTAATCAGTTATAAAAGTTTAGCTTGTTATTTAATAAAAAAAAACTTTCTAACATTATTAATGTTCACTCCCTTCAATTGCACTACAAATTTAGTAATGTGATAAAATGTTTCCAAAGCTTTTCAAATACATGCCACCGATACTTTGGGAACATTTGTTTTTAAAAGTGCACATTTGTATGCTATATATACCTTACACACCACAAACCACATTGCTCTTTCTCTGAGCTTTAAATTACAGTGTGAATTATGCAGATTACTGTTATCTTAATCTCTTTCCTGTTCTTTGATGAACATAATACAATAATTACTATCAAGGGCTTTTAGAATAAGAGTTCATGGATTCAACAGTCAAATTGACTGAATATGGATATTCCTAGACATATAAGCCAGGGATGGTTGAAAACATTCCTGTAATGGACAACCTTTGAATTGAGATAACATATAAAAGGAATCCTTTTAATGCATCCTAAAACTTTCTGAGCTCTACAAAAGATGAGTCCAATTCCTCACAATGGATTCTTGGGAAACAAATCAAATAAAAAAGGTAATGAGATAAAACAAAAGTCAAAGCACACATTAGTTCCAATTAAATGGGCTAATAACCATGTGACTATTAACCTCCTGGTATAACAAAGATATTAGAGATATAAATGCAAATGTGGGTTTGCAAGTTTCAGGCTTTATTAATCAGAATACTCAAGATCTCAAAAAGAACATTCTAAAGAAGTACATATAATTTATGTAGCAATAATTCAAATATCATTAAATGACTAAGTATTAAGTTTTCACAAGCTATTATTGTGATTTTCATTTTATGAACAAATGTATTAAAGCATTGTTTTTTCATCATAAATTTTTTAAAAGCTCAATCTGGTACTCTGCTTCAGTTTGCACCTTGCTCCCTCTGAGCCCTTGTGCATACAGTTTCCAGGATTTGAAAGTCCTTTCTGGGCACAGTGGCTCATGTCTGTAATCCCAGCACTTTGGAAGGCGGAGGCGAGAAGGGTGCCTGAGCCCAGGGGTTCAAGACCAGCCTTGACAATTTAGCGAGTCCTCATCTCCACAATAAACAAAAAGTAGCCAGGCATGGTGGTGTGTGCCTGTGGTTCCAGCTATTTGGAAGGCTGAGGTGGAAGGATCTCCTGAGCTTGGCAGGTTGAGGCTGCGGTGGCTGTGGGTGTGCCACTACACTCCAGCCTGGGCAAAAGAGTGAGACTCCTACTTAAAAAAAAGAAAAAGGGGGGAAAAAATGTCCTTTCCCTTCTCTCTTCCAATCTACAGTTCAGTTCATCCTTTCCTCAAAACTCAATTTAAGCACTCATCAAATGGGGGGCATTCCTTGATTAACTCCACTCCAGTCTATTTTGATAATTCTTTGACTGTTTTCCACCACTATTAGATGTTCTACTTGTTCTATAATAAATAATCTGTATTCACTTGGTTAATGCTCTTATACTTAGATTTTGTCTATTTAAATATTTCTGATTTACTATTTTTGCTGAAGTATGCAAAAAGTGCACAGATTTCAAGTGTTCAGTTCAATGAATTTTAACAACTGTATAACTAACACTCCCCTCAAGATTCAGAATATTTCAATTGCCCTAGAAAGTTCCCTGATTTCTTTTTCCAGTTAATCATTCTCCTTCCCCAGAAGCAATCATTCTTCTGACTTCTAATCCTGTAGATCATGTCCATTTATTAAATTATAAATATCACCATCACATTAATATACACTAAGCACTAAGTCCTTGAATATTGTCAATGTATTTTTATTGTTCAAATTTCATCTACTTCTCTGGCTCCCAGATTCTTATCCTTTATATTCAGTTCTGCTTGCTGATCTAGTAGGCTAACAAATAGCTTATCTGAACAAAAGATGTACTAACACAAAGGCCACATTTCTTGATATTAGGTAATCTGGTCTTTGAGAATACTTCTGAACGATTCTAAGTTAAATAAAATATAAATCCTAAAATCTTAGCAAGTCACATAGAGCAATTCAGTCAATCCTTAACAGACTTTCCAAGTAGTCTGGGGTAAGTGGTAGTCTCAATTTATAGATAAGGAAATGATTCAAATAGTTAGTAGACTTACTCAAAATCACACTATGAATTAGCTGGTGACACCAGGATTATATTTTTTCTTTTCTCATTCCACTATCTCAGCCTGCACATACACAAAGAAAGAGCTGACTTTTGTTAAAATTCAATTTCCTCATTTATTTTCAAAATCATGTATTGCCCACTTAGTCTAGTCTCTAGCATAGTACTGAGCACCGTTAAAGCCCAAAGATATTGCTGTGTCGACAGTTTTACTTCTTTCTCATCCCAGCTAGATAAGAAAACACTGGACTGCCAGATTTGGATGGTTTCACTTCATTGTACTTCTCTTTGCAATCTTGTGGGTTCATATGTGTTTGGCCTACCTCATCCAATGATATATTGACAGATTCTAAAATTTTTCCATACTCAAAAATTTCCCATGTCTCTCTAACATCAATGAGCATAATGTGGTGTAATTCAATAGGTTTTTACATCTTGATAAATGACTTTTTAAAGAATGAAATATAGAATTCTGGTAGCCTCTCTTTATTCACCTCAAACCCTCAGGCACAGCCTCAATCAACTGGAGGGCAGTACCTCAAAGCTGGGAACTGAGTCCCATGACTCAGCATGTGCTACCCAGTAGCATCCCCATCAAGCACTCTCCCATATTTGACAATTTATATGTATTAGAAGGGTTGCCTCCAGCTTTAGTGCATTTATGAATAAATAATCTACCCTTTTTTAGAAAACAAAAGCCACTAAGAAAATAGGGATTAGTGTTACGCTAGGTTGAGCTATGAAAATACTGACAACATGTATTGATGAGGTCAAAAAAGACCAAAAGAACATTAGGCATCATTAAGAAAAATATTGATGACACTAATATCTCGTGTTTGTATAATACTTTATAATTTACAATGCACTTTGCAATAAAGTAAACTACACAACTCTATGAGATAAGCTTCATTATTCCCATCCTTCAGTGGATGAAACCATGGCTTAGAGTTTTTACAAGAGTCCTTTACAAGAATCAAGAGTTTTTATAAGAGTCTTTTCCATTATCACACAGCTACAAAACTGCCAGCCCTAAAGTCTAAACCTTTTTTGCACTATACTACCAGTAAACCTTATCTTATTTCATATCAAATTTCCCCTGGTATAACATGTACTGTTCTGGACAAGCACCTCATGCAGACCTAAACATGAATGTTAATCTCACTTGTCTTGCCTACTTCACAGTCAATTCCTTGTGCCCTATTCTAGATAGTTAACATCTTATCACACATTTGAAGAACCTACCTATGTGAAAGCAGAGTTAACAAGCAAGGAAGGAATTGAACCCCCCAAAATTGGTTTCAAGCCAACTCCATAATCAGAAAAGACAGATTTATTTTTCCTTCCTCTAGAGAGGAAGATGCTCCTTTAAGAAGTGATAAGATAAGAGGAAAAGTGTATATGGGCACAGCCTTATGGAGACAAGAATGCTTGAAATCAAGCTGGGAAGGAAAATGTAGAAATCTACGAAATCGTGAGTGGCACAGAAAAGATAATAGCATATCTCCCAAAATAATGTAGTAGAATGGAACGCAGATGAATCCGTTTGACGTGAGCCAAGAATAGTAAGAGCCCACACAATCACTCAAAAATCACAAGACCCCACTCCAGAGCACCTGAAGAGAAAATTGTTGCAAGAAATAAATGGATTAAAAAAGAAAAAAACAGGCCAGGCTCGGTGGCTCAGCCTGAAATCCCAGCGCTTTGGGAGGCCACTGCACTCCAGTCTGGGTGACAGAGTGAGACTCCAACTCAAAAAAAGAAAAAAGCCAGTACACAAACAGCAGGGCCATTTGAGTGGCAGTAAGAAAAGGTGAGACAAGCCAGGCTTGGTGACTTAGCCTATAATCCCAGCGCTTTGGGAGGCTGAGGTGAGTGGACTGCCTGAGCCCACAGGTTCGAGACCCGCCTGGGCAACTTGGCGAGACCGCATCTTTACAATAAATCAAAAAATTAGCCGGGCATGGTAGCGCGCACCTGTAGTTCCAGCTACTTGGAAGGCTGAGGCAGAAGGATCGCCGGAGCCTAGCAGGTCAAGGCTGCGGTGACCAGGAGCGGCCACTGCACTCCAGTCTGGGTGATAGAGTGAGACTCCAACTCAAAAAAAAAAGAAAAGGTGAGACAGTCCTTCCCAGCTGGCACAGGGAAAAAACTAGGGCTAGGCCTAATATGTCAGTCAGACCTGAGCTTTAGGGCTAGATAGTCCAGAAAGTATAGGTAGTTTTGCGGTTTGTAAATTAGCCCAAAGCTTGAAAGCTCTGTTTTCATTCTTGGTGACTTACCTATCAAAACACTGGGTGAGTGATAAAAATCCTGTGAGCACCTACCAAATGTGATGAACTCAGGTCATAAAAGACACCTTAGCTAGCTTTAGTCATCTTAACTTGAACTAACTGTTCCAATGGAAGTAGAGAACAGCAGTACAAGAGAAAATTTACTTGCTTTAGGAAATTAATATGCTCTGTGTTCCTTTTTTCTCAGCATTGTGTTTTTGAGATTGTTTTAAGTGTTGACATATGTAGTTCTAGTTCCTTCAATTTAACTGCTCTCCAACTGCTGGACCAAATTGCACTCCTACAAGTAGCAATGGGAAGTGGTCACTGCTTCATTTTCTTGCCAACACTCCCTTTACCAGACTTTTTCTTTATAAATATATGAAATGGAATTTCACTACAGGTTTTAATTGTTTTGATTACAACCGAGGTTAAGCATCTTTAATATGCTTTTTGGCTGCTTGCATTTTCTCTTTTGGAATTTTCTACACATACCCATTGCCTAATTCTTCCATTGGATTTGTTTTTCTTATTTTTATTTTTATTTTTTTTGAGTTGGAGTCTCACTCTGTCGCCCAGACTGGAGTGCAGTGGCCGCTCCCGGCCACCGCAGCCTCGACCTGCTGGGCTCCGGCGATCCTTCCGCCTCAGCCTTCCAAGTAGCTGGAATTACAGGCGCGTGCTACCATGCCCAGCTAATTTTTTGATTTATTGTAGAGATGAGGTCTCGCTGCCCAGGCGGGTCTCGAACCCGCAAGCTCAGGCAATCCACTCACCTCAACCTCCCAAAGGTGCAGGATTACAGGCTGAGCCATCGAGCCCGGCTGTTTTTCTTATTTATGTAGGATTCTTATATACTCCTTTGCTGGTAGAATGAAACAAAAATATATTGTCTTAATTTTGTTCATAGTTTCCTTTGTTACATAAAAGATATATTTCAACTTAGTCAAATATATCAGTCTTTCATTTTAAGAGTTGGCTGTGCTTTTTACACCTTGTTGAGGAAGACCTTCTCTACCCTGAGGTTATAAAGATATGTTTCTCTCTTTTCTTCTAAAAGTTGTATCTTTCCCATGTAGGTATTTAATTTACTTAAGATTTATTTTTGTTTATGACTGGAGGTAAGAATCCAATTGTATTTTTAATATATAAATAGCCAATTAGTTAGTTCTATAGTATTTTAAAATAAAAAAAATCATCATATGGTTCATTGTGGTACTTACCACCAGGTATTACAATGTGCTTTTTAATATTTTATTCCATTGAATTAGAATTGACAAAAAAGGGGAAAGCCTGTATCTTTTTCATTCTGCATCAAAATCTAACACCATGTCCAGCGAAAATACTTACAGAATATATTATTTCTTAAAGTACAAAAGCTGTTCTTAAAGATACCCTGAAAACATGAACACTGTTATCTAAGAAACTCTCACTTCTTGTGTAGTGATCTTCAATACAAATCAATCTGTTTTTCTAGTTAAAGAACTTGTATGAAATTCAAAAGAATTTTCCCAAAGAAATAATATCCCCTAAAAATACCTTGGAGTTAACCTGATACAGCACTTGGTTTTATTTGATGAACACTCTCACATCACTGTTTGGAAAAAAGACTGGTGCAAGAGCGGAAAGGTCAGCCACGTGGCCTTTCACAAAGGGCAAGCCTTGCTCTGACTCTAAAAAGGTTAATGCCAAGGCAAGTTTCAGTTTATCCTAACTCAATTTACCTCAACAGAAATAACCTGAATTGGATGGCTTCTAATTATCCTTCTAGACAAGGCTTAAATGTTTGAGATGGTCCTAAAGCAGAGAAAAGCTTGTGACAGACAGAGACAGATTCCAGAGGCTGGTCCAACTGACAATTAAAAGCTCTTTCTTTTTCCTTTATTTAATCCTTGACATTTTAAATCATATATTAAATTTCCTCACTTGTGTACAAATCTAACCACCAAAATTCATGTTAAACAAATTATATCACAATTACAAGACAAGTTACACAGAAATAATCTCAGAACAATAATGCCTCATAACTTGAGTGTTTTATATGGTATTAAATGTTTAAGTCAATCCAAGATAATTTGGAAAACATGTATATGGCATTTATTAATAATGGGGACACTTACTAATACTTAGGGATATCACTGAAGAAGATGGGTCATCTTTCCTTAAATAATTCAAAGCTTTGTTATCAAAACATATGTGTAGTCAAATGATTGCAATACAATGTCATAAATGGCACAGTCAAGGTGGATCTAAAAAACTGATGTCAAAGAGAAAGGCCTAACTTTGATGGGAGTTAGCAGTGAAGCAGTCTTTACAAATAAGTCAATCTTAAATAAAGAGGACTGGATAAAAAAAAATGTGGTACATATACATGATGGAATACTATGCAGCCGTAAAGAAGGACAAAATTATGAACTTCGCCATGAATTTAGAGTCTATAATACTGAATGATCTATCACCAAAACAAAGAACTGAGTACCACATGTTCTCACTCATAAGTGAACAATTATCAAAATACTACAAGAAAGGAATTAGAAAGAGTGTGAAACTGCCGGGAGGGGGGATGGGGGGTGGGATTGGCAGTAGTAGGAAACTGCTACTAGGGGATAGAGAAGCACACCCCATCAACAAGGGTACTGCATAATGAACACTTACACACCTAATCCTGAATTGTATCCCACATCTTTAAAATTAAAAAATAATAATAATTGCAATTAATCCAATACCTTTGACTTGGACTTGAAAAACAAATGTTTTTATTAATTATTTCTAGTATATGAGGTTGAGGCTATAAATCATGCAATTACAGGTGCCAATTATACAATCCTTAGGAAACTAACTTTCTTGAGCAGTGATCACCTGAGGTTAGAAATTAGATGATTCAAACTTAAGACACTGATCAAAGAAATAGTACATCAATCAGCAATAATAACATAGTAAAGCTTTTAACCAATAGGCATCTTTCATTAAGTCCAATATAACACACTTATTCCATAATGCAAAAATGTGAGCTAAGTTCACATCAATAGTGATAGCAATAGCAAATGTTTTTGCCGCAAGATTCCCACATCTCTAGGATTCAGGGAATTGTTAAGTAGCAGAAAGATAGTAGGTAATGGCAAACCAACAATTCTTGCATAAGTCATGTAGTCCCTAACTGTTGTGGCTTCAGTAAAGTAATCTGCTTGGAAGTTAGGGGCCTGACAGGTCTTCAAGGAGCACTTGCACAGCACTTTACATAAACAACTACAAATATGTTCACTCTCTGTATCAAAGAATTGAGGAAGGCTGTTGAATGCTCCAGGAGGGCTAAAGCCACCTTCCCCAGGTAAGCACTTGGTACTACCTCTGGTACAAGAAGCCCATTGATAACTCTTCAGAGTACTCTTGTTTCACAGAGAGGAGTGGCTGGATCCTACTGATAATTTTGAGCACTTAAGTTTTCACACATCAGAAGAACAAGGGACCAAAAACTCTGTGTCACAAGAGAACACGTCAAATCCTCTTGGAACCAACTGAATGGCTCTTAGGAAAAATACAACTACATAACAAATATGCACTGCTTTTTTGTGAATATTACCTTTATTATTATGATTTCTGCAAATGGGCAAATTGATTCCAACAGCTGAAAACACAGGACATTGCCAATAACATACTTTGCTTGGTATTTAATTCAAGATCTATTGATGCAACTATATTGCAAAAAAAAAAAAAAAAAAGGTCAAAACATTTTCTAAGGTACTACTTTTCTGAATGCTGCATGCTTAAAGGATTCAGTTCCTTTCAATAGTCCTTGGTCTAACCCTAACCTTTCATATATTTTACATATAAGGATAAAAAAAGAATAAACTTTTATTAAGGAACTTCCATAAATGAGGCATTTCACTCATTATTCCAATAAAACTTTGAGGTAATGTCATCCCTTATTAACAGGTGAAAAAACTGGTGCTTAGAAAGTATCAAGAACTCGACAAAGGGCATATAGCCAGTAAATTTTATAGACATAATTTTTAAATGACTCCAGGTATTCTGATAATTCCTGTGCTTCCTTATTTCTTCCTCTTACCATCAAAAAGAAGTCTACCATGCAAAACCAAAAGAGGGGCATTCAAGGAGAAAAAGCACCAATCAAATGACCTGTTCAAAATGCAGTATTATTATGCCTAAGTTTCAAGTTCTTTATAGTGCAATAAAGACAGTGTTTCAGCCAGCTTGGGGAAAGGCATAAAAATCATTATTCACTTCACGTAATCTTTATAAAGGAGGTGAGATTTCCTAGTATTCCTTAAAATGTCATGTGATAGAAGGCTAAAATGAAGTAATGGAGTCACAACTCTAATTAAAACCTTTTCTTTGAAGTTAGTATTCTCTGTGTATTTTATGAGGTCAAAGCCCAATATTATATTAAATTCATACAGTATTATGTCATGGGTCATCATGTTAAATTTTAGACTCCATTCCTTATGATCCAATAAGTAAATGAGCAACCATGTTATTTTGAATGTAACTTGTTTTGATTATATTACCTAGACTTTCTACTAATTTGGGTATACTTATAAATAAAAAACTAGGTCACAAAGTGATTCTATTAATGAGGTAAAAACACAGGTAAAACACAATAAAAATCTCAGTATTATTTATGAGGCAGCAGACAGTAGCTTTCATTTTCCCACAGAAGACTTATAGAACTGTTATCTGTCTTAATGCTCAGAACCACACCATATTTCCATTCATACATTTAACTACAGGATCTAGCAACTTAAGTCATCAAAAATTACACACTAAGTAAAGATGGCTCACCAAAATGTCCAGCAGCTTTTAGTATTAGAAAGCTAGCCATTGAGTTGCTTTGGTTATTTGAGTAATCTAATGATGTCCTGACTTGTCTATTTTAATGAACATATTACTGAAAAGACAGATACACAACATTACATAAAAAATGACTATAGCAACATAAGCTAAAAAAGGAAGTTTTTGTTGTTGTTGTTGTTGTTGTTGTTTTTAACACACAGGAGATCATGGTTCAGTGTTTTTGGAAAATTGTTTAGCAAAATGTATCAAGAGCTTTTTAAGACCAAGCATGGTGGCTCATGCCTATAATCCCAGCCCCTTGGAAATCCAAGGCAGGAAGATTGCTTGAGCCAAGAGTTCTAGAACAGCCCAGGCAACCTAGTGAGACCTCATGTCTACAAAAAGTCAAAAAATTAGCTGGGCATGGTGGCACTCACCTGTAGTCCTAGCTACTTGGGAGGCTGAGGTGGGAGGATTGCTAGAGCCCAAAAGTCTGAGGCTGTGGTGAGCCGTGATCATGCCACTGCCCTCCAGTCTAGGTGACAGAGAAAGAACCAGACTCAAAAAAAAAAAAAAAAGTTTTTTAAATGCTTACATTATTTTGCCTAACCATTTCCTAGAAATCTATTTTAAGCAAATAATCAGAAATATGGCCCAAGATTTATAAACAAAGATATGCACCATTATTAATAAAAATAAAAATATAAATATTTGAAAATTAAGAATAGTTGAAAATAACATGAACAATTATAAAAACATCAAAAATCAAGACTCAAAAACTGCTATTATATGACAAAATATATATCACACAATGCTAAAAAAATCAGCATTCAAAACTGTATATAAGACATAAACTTTATTTTTTTAAGAAATAAAATTAGAAGGTAAAATCAATATGTTAATAGGGTAATCAAATTACAAATAATTTTATTTTTCTCCTTATACATTTCTAGTTTTATACATTACACACTTTTTAAAATTTGTACAATGATTATTTGTAAAATTTTTAAATAGTTAAAAGGTTATATTTCATCAGCCTGTTAGCTTTTGGTTTCATTCTAGTTGATACCAACAAAATAAAAAGATCTACGTTATAAAAGAAGTCTCTCCTATGAATGTGAGATAAATGCAAAACAGGACACATGCTGATCCAGAGAGCTCTTGACCTGAATGTAACTCTTTAAACTGAATACAAATGCTGATAGCACTAATGGAAGCAAACCAGAATAACATGAATAATACATTACTTGCACTAATCAATGTTACAATGTTACAAGCTGATGGAAAATAAATACTCAGTAAAAACAAAGGAAGAAAGTTCAAATGCAAGTACAATGTAGCAATCCATCTAATATCTCTACTGGATCCAAGTATAGAAGAATCGCTGCAACTCTGCCAAAAGAAAGCAAAATCAATAACAACTGTTGCTTTCTCCATGTCAAATTGTGTTCTACCAACAATATATCAGAGGAAAGGCACTATACAGATGGCTGTGATTGAAGGTAAATTATTGATTAATATACATGTGTTTTATGTAACTATGTGTACACATCAACAAAAGATTTGTGATGCTAGGCAATGCAAAATTTTAATTGCTCATCTCTGTAATTAGTATAAAATTATATGCCATATGTTAAAATAAAGAACAGAAATAAAACATATAAGAGAGCTAATTATAGTCCACATCCATATTCCTAAATCAAGGGTCTTCTCGCATGTGGCAATGGAGGAAATGATTCAGTTTTCAGCCTCTAGGTAAAGTGGCTAGATGATTGATGGAACCGGCCTCAAGAAATACGAGAGCTAGCTCTCATTCACATATATGTCAGTTCCTTCTCAATGGAGGATCTGAATTATAGAACAGATCAGTGCCTCAAGAAAGAATGAGAAAGAGAGAAAACTAGAAGGTAAAAGGCTCCTTAACTCTAAAATCTTGCAATGGAATCTCTTAGGGTGTAATGTTTTGCATACAATACAAATGCAAAAAAAAAAAAAATTGGAAAAGAAGGAATTCATGCTTATCATTAAAACAAAAACTCGCCTAAGGATGCTCATAAATAACTCTTCTATAGGCCTAATAAAAATGATATAACTTTAATTTCAAATCATCCTGCATTTTGAATAATAACATATTCAAATTTGATTTTCCAGGAGCATTTTTTCTGCTAAATTCTTTCTCTAAAAAAACAAAGAAAAGAGAAAAAGTTGTTTTAAAGGTTTAATACTCTAAACTAATGGTCAAAAGAGCATCAGCTAAGTTTCTATGGAATCCTTTAGGTTTATCATAAAAGAAGCAGAAAATTTATACAATCACATTATCATGCAATTACACTGTAAAATAAAGATTCTTTAGAGAGATTTGTTTTATTCATTTATTTAGTTTGCGAAGAAAGAGAAGTTTATGTAAAAGTAAATTAGAGAGAGAAAGAGAAGGGAGAGAGAAGATTCACCTCCCCAGGGTGGGGGAGGGGGTCAAAGCCAGGAAGCATGTGGACAGCCATAGCTCCAAGAGCACATGGCCACACCAGAGTCTTGTAAGGCAATGACCAATGGCTGCTTGTGGTTGAGTCCTTTTAACCATTTCCCTTGATGGGGGAAGATCATTAAGGTGATCGGGTGGTGGTCTGCTCCACTTCAGCAAAAAGGGGCAGGCAAGCACAGGTACTGACATCAGGTGACGGACAGCATGCAGATGGGTGGGTTAGTCACATGATTGCTGCCATGGTGGGGGTCTGTCTGAGTCACGTGGGTCACAAAGGGCTGATCAGGTTAACTTGGGAGTTTGGGACCACAGGGGTTTTTCCTGCTAGAGACTTGTTAGATATTTACAATCCACAAACTCCTTGACCAAAGGTGGTCATATTACCACTTTTTATGGCTTTGGCCAGCCAAAGGGTGATCTTTGACTGTCCACCTTGACAAGAAACCTAAAAGTTTAAGGTTTCAGAGAGATTTAAGAAAAAATTCCTGGCACAAATTTTGACAAACTAGAGTTTCTTGAAGATATTACATATTTTTTTGTGGGGGGGGGGTGTGATATTTACAAGTATAAACATAAAAGGCTACTCAATTGACATGGTAGCTAGCAAGTAGTGTTCAATTCACTCTTTTATCCTATTTCAATGTTAATTCACCCGAAAGCACACAAAAAGATACACAGACAGCAGTGCACAAAAAGATACACAGAAAGGAAGACTATTCATCAACTGTCTACCGTACAACAGGAGTAACTTCTATTAAACATATGGCTCTCTGCCTCTGTCTTTGTTCAGGCTGCTATGGAAAAATATCATAATTGAGGTGCCTTATAAACAACAGAAATTTATTTCTCATGGTTTTGGAGGCTGAGAAGTCCCAGATCAAGGTGTTGACAAATCAGTGTTTGGTGAGGGCCTGCTTTCTGATTAACAGATGGCGCAATCCAGCTGTGTCCCCACATGGTGAAAGGGGCAAGGCAGCTCCCTGGGGCCTCTTTATAAAGGCACTAATCCCATTCAATGAGAGCACTACCCTCATGACCTAATGACCTCCCTTTCAATACCATCTCATTGGTTTCAGTATAAGAATTTGGGGCAGAAACAAACATTCAAACCACAGCAGGCTCTGAACAGGTGAGCCAAGTTCACCAGAGAGGACTGAAACTTGTAAAAAGATTTCCGCCAAAATCCATTGTCAGCAGTTATTCATCTGCTGGACAGGAAATGCTTTCTCAGGTGCTCATTGCCATTTCAAACCTTTTTCTTCCCTCTCCCAAACACCCTCTACCAACTCTCTTTCCATATTCATTCAGAAATGTATATCCCAATTATGCAACCAAACAATAAGGGAGAGGTAGCCATTCTTGTTTCCTATCAGCTAAACAGTGATTTGTGAAGTATTTGTTTCATTTCCATTATAATTTGAGCCCTGAGGAGTAAGAAGAACATTACCCCAAATTTTATTATATTTAAAATTCATGTGAGAGTGATAGAGGAAAGGGGCAGAGGCAGGGAAACCCCTAAATAATATACAGTATTCTAGAATATGGATTTTTATCAACTGCTATTGACAAATAAAGAACTAGAGTTCTTCAATTTATCTGAGAAAAAAATAAGTTCCCTCCACATAAGCAACCAGGCAACAAAAGTAAAATAAGACTTCTCATTCACCCAGGAGAGTTATCCAAATTTCCTTTATACAACAATCATTTATGGAGATACTACTACATACCAGCTATTTTCTAGATGCTGGGGTTACAAGAGAGAACAAGACAAAGTCACTGATCCCATAGAGCTTACATGTAGTGAGTACAGACTAATACATGTTTTAGCAGGGTGCAGGGACTCACGCCTGTAATCGCAGCACTTTGGGAGGTGGAAGCAAGAGGATTATCTGAGCTGAAGGGTTCAAGACCAGCCTGAGCAACATTGTGAGACCACATCTCTACAGTAAATCAAAAGAATCAGCCGGGCATGGTGGCGCATGCCCGTAGTTCCAGCTACTCGGAAGGCTGAGGCGGAAAGATCACCTAAGCCCAGCAGGTCGAGGCTGCGGTGGCTGTGAGCGTACCACTGTACTCTAGCCTGGGCAACAGAGTGAGACTCCAGTTTAAAAAAAAAAAAAAAAAGGAAGGGAGGGAGGAAGGAAGGAGAAAATAAGACTCAAATAACTGTAAGTCTTTTAAAAATTTAAAAAACTGTAAGTCTTTAAGCCTTGCTATTTGGTAAGCAAATTAGTCTCCTAGACAGCTACTGTCAGACTACTGTGTCAAAGAAAAATCAAAATTAAAGTCATACAGTATTTGTAAAATCATAAAAATGACAGACACCCACTGGTTGACCACCTTTCAGATACTGTGCTGTGAACCCTACAGACAAAATTTAATTATTTTTTTTAGCCTCAAAAGTAAATATCATTAGCCCCATTTTATAATAGCAGACACAGTGAGGCTCAAGGTCATGAAATAAGTGGCAGGATCCTAGTAAAGATCTAGCTATCTCTAAGATTATGCTATTTTCATCAAGCCATACAGGAGTATCACTATACTTCAAATGTAGTATGTTAGCAAAGCTGTAGTCAAAGAAAAATCCACAGCCTTAAATGCTTTCAATGTTCTAAAAGAATAAAAATAAATGACTCAAATGTAAAAAGCTTGAAAAGAAACAAAGCATATCATGGTAGGCAAGAAAAAGGAGATTAAGAGATTCCAAGTATAATGAATTTACAGTAATTTTGATTTTAAAAAAAATTCTTCTGGTTAAATATTTTTAATTTAAAAAGCAAAAACCGGTCGGGCTTGGTGGCTTAGCCTGTAATCCCAGCACTTTAGGAGGCCGAAGTGAGTGGATTCCCTGAGTCCATGGTTCAAGACCCACCCGGGCAACTTGATGAGATCTCGTCTCTACAATAAATCAAAAATTAGCCAGGTGTGGTAGTGTGTGCCTATAGTTCTGGCTACTTGGAAGGCTGAGGCTAAAGGACTGCAGGAGCCCAGCAGGTCAAGGTTGTGGTGGCTGGGAGCATGCCACTACACTCCAGTCTGGGCAACACAGTGAGACTTCAACTCAAAAAAAAAAAAAGCAAAAATTAGGAAGGAAAAGAAGATATAGCAGCAAATATGGGTAGTATTTTTTAAAAAGAAAACTATACATGACAATGTGCTACCAAGTATGCTTCTAGTATTCTATGGAAAGTTAACAGATGCTCCATCAAAAAAGCATTAGGTGTCTAAGTTTGGGAAATGCTGGGATAAACAAAATCAACAAGTTTCTAGCATTTCTACTGGTCTTCAACATGCTTATATGTGTATTGTTACTCTCCAAAAAATACCTTATTTGACCACAGAATCATTTCACAGAATATACTTTTCAAAAAATATTTCAATGTGGAAAAGTACATAAAATGCATTTACAAAGCTAGCCTAAAACTGAAGTCAAAAAATCCCTAACAAGTAGCACAAAGCCGGGCTTGGTGGCTCAGCCTGTAATCCCGCGCCTTGGGAGGCTGAGGTGAGTGGATTGCCTGAGCCCGTGGGTTCGAGACCCACCTGGGCAACTTGGTGAGACCTCATCTCTACAATAAAACAAAAAATTAGCTGGGTGTGGTAGCGCGCACCTGTAGCTCCAGCTACTTGGAAGGCTGAGGCGGAAGGATCACCGGAGCCCAGTAGGTCGAGGCTGCAGTGGCCAGGAGTGGCCACTGCACTCCAGTCTGGGTGACAGAGTGAGACTTCAACTCAAAAAAAAAAAGTAGCACAACAGAGAAAAATAAATTAAAAACCATTATAATATCCTGTGGAGGCTAATTAAACATGCATAAACCACAATAAGAAAACTATCATAGTTACTATAGATCTGTGCATCAAGTATTATTCTCTCTGTTATAACTCCCACTGAAAATGATGTCAAGAAAAGCAAAGTTTAAGTATTTGATCCTTTGTCAGTTGACATTGGGAGGACAAGATAGTGTTGCAATTTTCCATTCTCAACTGGATTTCATTTAGATGAGGAATGTGGACCCTATAAAGCCAAGTCAATCATGTTTCTCAGTTTGAGGGGGTGGAGGAAGAGAAAGGAGAATAAGCCTCTCCTGTTTTGCTTTAAAAATGTCAAAAATATCCCCTTTACTTTGGACTGCACTAAGTTCTGGAAACCCATAAAACACTGAGGTGCGAGAAAAAGGATGTGCAGTAATCCATTTTATCTACATTGGAACTGTCAATAAGGGTGGGTCTACTTTGGCAATAAGACACTTTTAAAAGCACAATAAAATATTTTTAAATGATGTGAATTGAACATATTGACTCAATGGGAGATAATACTGTAAAACCACACCTGTCAAAAATCAGTCACACAAATATGACTAAAATCTATCCTAGCGTTTACTTGAGTATTTCATTTGTGCACAGTAGGGTAACCACACACCCTGTTTGTCCATGACAGTCTAAGCTATACCTGTTGTTCTGGTGCAATTATTAATATTGTTCCCCTCTCCTCTCCAAAATGTCTTGTTTGGACTATAACTACATGGTCACCCTAAACTCAAGCTAAATAGTGCTATTATTTTTATAAAACCTTAATTTGGCACGGGGTGGGGAAAAGCAGGGGGAACCAGATATTGAAGTCAAACATATGTAAATGCATTCAAATCAAAGCTCTGCTAATCATGTGACATGGAGGAGATCACTTCCTCTCTAGTAATCAGTTTCCTCACACATAAAATAAATAATAGTAACAAGTTCAGGATCATCGAAAGGGTGAAATAAGAAAATACCCTATGTTAGGCATAGTAACTGATGTTTAGTAAGCACTCTATTAAAGCCAGCAACCACCTCATAGAGCCTCAAGATTTTTTGTATATAAACGTGAAAATAAGGCCGGGTGCTGTGGCCTAGACCTGTAATTCCAACACTTTGGAAAGCCGAGGCGAGAGGATTGCCTGATCCCAGGGATTTGAGACCAGCCTGGGCAACTTGGTGAGACCCATCTCTACAGAAAATCAAAAAATTAGCCAGGTGTGGCAGCACGTATCTGTGGGTCCAGCTACTCAGAAGGCTGAGGCAGAAGGATCACCTGAGCCCAGTAGGTCGAGGATGCAGTGGCCATGAGCATGCCACTGCACTCCAGCTTGGCCAACAGAGTGAGACTCTGACATGGATAGATATAGATAGATAGATAGATAGATAGATAGATAGATAGATAGATAGATAGATAGATAGATAGATAGATATAAGTAAACAAATAAATAAAATAAACTTAAGAATAATAATGCCCAAATCCTTAATTATATGAATGATTACATTAAAAAGTACCTCGCAGAGTGCCAGGTATACAATACATGATTAATAATGTATATTGCCTTCCCTTCTCTAGATCTACAAGAGCTGTAGAACTAATAATCACCACCTTTGGTGTTTCATTATATGAACAGAAATTCTACACCTGGAAAAATAAAGCACAGAAAAAATAGTAGCAAAATATAATTAATGTCTACAAAATAAAACCTAAAAGGGAAACTACAGAAAATGAGATTAACTGACTCAGAAGAACACAATCACAAGGAGATTCAACAGTCCAGAATGTTTGGAAGTTGCTTAAATTTGGAGTCATATATGGCTGAAGCTCTATTTTTTTTCCCTTCTTCATTGCTTTTCCCAGCCATTGTACCCTTATCTGTTCCTAGTCCACCTAGACAGAAGTAGATATATCTAACCTGAAGAGATGACCCATTTAATTTCAAGAATATATTTCTGCATTTCCTAACTGGCAAGAATTTTGAAGAGTCTAAGATTTCACTCTAGTTGCATGTTAACAAGTAAGCTGTCATAGTTTCACAGATGCTTGCAAAAAAATCTGAGACTCCTGCATCAGAGGCAGAAGATGTCACTACCTACAGCAACAGCAGTAGCTAGAATGTCAGTATTTGTACTAGTTCCCTGAGTCCAAAGTGACATGAAAAGGGCCAAGGTGACATCTGTGCACATGCAATGGGTTGTGGTACAGGAGAAGAATCCTGATAAAACTCCAATCTGTTATAGAGGTCAGTAAGTGAGCCTGAACTTTATCCTGGAAGAACAGATCATCTGTATTATACTACCCTCTTCTCTGCAGGGTGATACTATCTCTATCACCCAAGGCTGAAAAGAAAGTCCAAAACACAGGCAGTCAGTGCCTCTGCTCACAAGATGTACAGAAACAAGAAACACCCAGCAGAAGTGTCTCCCAACACCAGCTAGGCACTCATAAAACATGCCCCCAGTGTCCTTCCTACCCCACACTTCCAAAATATTCTGTACTTAGATAGATTAGGAAAATAGTAAACACAGCATTTTTGAATATGGTGTTTCCAGAATACAGTATTTCAAGAGTCATTTTTTACAGAACACCTATTAATATCTCCCAGAGGAACTCTCCTTGGATCACAGTTTGGGAAATCTGGGGAGAGTTTATACCATATGCCCAATACCATCATTCACCCTTGTACAAAGTTAGCTAATATTTTCCCATTTATTTCCTAAAATCCCCAATCCACAGAGAAATGTTTACATAAAGAAATGCTTTTTAAAAGTATTCAATTATTGAGGGTAAAAAATTGCAGAGCCCCTCTGTGCTATAGAACCCTTAAAAAATAGTTGAGATAATGTAGGTAAAGTACTTAGCACTAGCTGGCACTCAATAAGTGCTCAAAAAATAGCAGCTATTATAAGTATTAGCCATTTTTATCATGGTGATTTACAGAACCCTCTTTGTTGTAACACACTGAATTCCTATTATAAGTAAGCTGGTGTGGCTGTAGTAACATCAGGTCATGACTAGTGATTTTTCCTTCTCTAATTCTACTCCCGTACATTTTCCTACATGCAATGTTTCCATTCTCTTTATGCCAATATTTTACTACACAAATTGGACCTTATAAGCCTCTAGGTTTATTTTAGTCTAAACTTGATAAATGTTACCCAAAGTCAGTCTTCCTTTTTGTTTACTTTTAGTGTAAAAAATTAGATCCATATTTGTTTAGAAGAATTAATTCAAAGTTTCTGTGTTCGTGCTGCCTTTAGTTTTTCTCCCTTAACATGGTTGCCACTGAAAGGCAAGCTGGATCTCATAAGCAAGTGGCAAAAAAAATTGGCTTAGGTATGTGAAGCTCAACACTAAAATAAAATACAGCGAGGCCTGCTTGGTATTTCAAAGCTAAGACAATGTTGAGTTCATTGACTAGGTCCCAAGAGAGTCCTCTTAATTCTCCACTTCTTCCAACTCCTCTCATGACAGTGCATTTAGTTTCTGAGCCTTCTGAGGAGAAAAGTCTTGACAGGCAAGCTGGCATCCATCTCCACAAGGCATCCATCACCTTACCAGACTCTCTCTCAGAAGTGTGCCTGTCTGTGTTATCATCATGCTTTGAAATAATTAATGATAAAAATTAATTAATAATAATGATTCATCCCCACTGGGTAAAGTGAGATCTCGGTAAAAGGACTTAAAAATTGGATCTATAATTAGTCTCTAGGTTTAGACAAGATGTAGGGAAGGGAGGAGAACCTCTCCAATTGCAGCAGAATGGTGGATAACAAAATGGTAGGGAAATCAGAATAATCTAATACTCTTCTATGTGTTTACTATTTATTAGAATGTCCTTAGATAAGCGGCTTTCCTCCTCATTGCTCAGTTTCTTATCTGTAAACTAGAATGTGATCACATACTCTTATTTCACAGTTTCGAGGAGAGGTTAATGAACATTTATAAAATATTAATTTATATCCAATAAGTCATAAACTTCTAAGAGTTTTTACTATAACATGATGGCAAATATCCCCTTGCTTATCTGTTACTTTCAGAGTGATCAATCTCTTAAGTCAAGTTAAAATAGGAAGTTCCGACTATTATTCTGGCATTCTAGGTCTTTCTTGAAGAGCAGCTAAATGAGAAGTATATTTCCTTTTTAAAATTTTTTTTAAATCTTATCATTATTGTCATCAGTGTGAAGAAGAAACCCCCAAGTAAGAAACTTCACTAAAATGTGGGCTGCATATTAACATTTTTTACAAAATTGTGCTAAAACCTTTGCTTAAAGTCTTATTACATGCACTTTTTATAGATATTTTTAAATACCTGTTTCTGATAATGAGAACTTTTTTGAAAGTTAGTCCTGAGATATTGTCTTACTAGTGCAGTTCTCACACATTGTAGGAGAAACGGTTGCCAGGCATTTTCCTGGACCCTGTATCAGAATCACCAGGGAACCTTTAAAAAAACAACTCTTGTCCCCCGAAATTCAGTGAATCTAGGGTGGGGCTCAGGAATCTGTATTTTTTAATGCTCCCCTCTAGACTGGATCCAAGGCAAATTTTAGAAGCATCAAGTAGGTACATTTCAAGTAGCATCTAGCTGGTAGCAGAAAACTGTTCTTTGGAAAGGGATGGTTCTCTCTTTTTATAAGAATAGAGAGCACCTCCTTTTCTTCCTTCCTTCCTTCCTTCCTTCCTTCCTTCCTTCCTTCCTTCCTTCCTTCCTTCCTTCCTTCCTTCCTTCCTTCCATGTACATTTCAAGCAGCATCTAGCTGGCAGCAGAAAACTGCTCTTTAGAAAGGGATGGTTCTCTCTTTTTATAAGAGTAGAGAGCATCCTTCTTCCTCCCCCCCCCACTCCTTCCTTCCTTCCTTAAGTCAGGGTCTCATTCTGTAACCCAGGCTGGAGTGTAGTAGCCTCGGCCTACTGGGCGCAAGCAATCCTTCCACCTCAGCCTTCGATGTAGCTGAAACTACAGGAATGTGCCACCATCTCTTCCTTCTGTTCTTTGGAAATGATAAGCCAAGGAGTGTTCCTGTGTTCTTGCATATATCACCTTGCTATGATCACATGTTCTTCAAGTACGCAATCAAAAAGATAGACTTTAAGAATAAAAGTAGCCCGGCTTGGTGGCTCAGCCTATAATCCCAGCACTTTCGGAGGCCAAAGTGGGTGGACTGCCTGAGCCCACGGGTTCGAGACCCGCCTGGGCAACTTGGCGAGACCTCATCTCTACAATAAATCAAAAATTAGCTGGACATGGTAGCACATGCCTGTAGTTCCAGCTACTCGGAAGCCTGAAGCAGAAGGATCGCCAGAGCCCAGCAGGTTGAGGACGCAGTCTGGGTGACAGAGTGAGACTCCAACTCAATAAATAAATAAATAAATAAGAATAAAAGTATATAACATACATGGTGTATATGTGTGTTTTCCTAGCTACCAGTTGATGAGAAAAATAAGCCATCATTCGTTAATGTCAAGTCTCAGACTGTGTTCTAGTGGCTGAAGCAAAAAATGTCACTGAATAGCTTAAAACTCTAAAAATGTGTCAAGTCAAGAAATTAATCTTAAGTTTTGTAAATGTTATTGAACTTTCTTTTCACTCTATTTGCTTTAGTTCAAAAGGTATAAAAGTGATCCTTTTCACGCCCCATCCCCGAAAAGTTTTATTGTTCAGATTTGTAATTCAACCAAATAATGGCTGCCCCCTAGTGGTTGCTTACCCCAACTACAAGGTTTTTAGATAGACTTAAATAAGTCTTAAACAAGACTTCCACGTTTCATGTTTCAAATAGGAATAGAAACTAAAGTTGGTTCCTGAATATGCTAGTATACTCATTCTTGTAAACTGACTATTCCAGGCCTTTCATTTATTTCCTGAGACATCTATAATTTTTGAAGTTTACTGACTTTCAACTGTGTTGCTAAAACACAAGATTTTTTTTAATACTACTTTTCCTTTCTACGTGTTTTGTTTTTTTTTTGTTGAGTTGGAGTCTCATTCTGTCACTGGAATGCTATGGCACATTCACGGCCACCACAGCCTCAGTCTGCTAGGCTCAGGTGATCCTTCCGCCTCAGCCTTCCAACTAGCTGGAACTACAGACATGCACCACCACGTCCGGCTAGTTTTTTTGATTTACTGTAGAGAGGAGGTCTCACTAAGTTGCCCAGGTTCAGGCAATCCTCTCATCTCAGCCTGGGCTCAGGCAATCCTCTCATCTCAGCCTCCCAGTGTTCTGGGATTACAGGCTTGAGCCACCACGCCCAGCCCTGCTTTCTACATTTGTATATCCTTTACACACCATACAAAACTCCCTTTAACTGTAGATGCTGATACCAGAAGGAGAGTGTGCCCACCCACGGGCCTTGAGTCTGCATGCCTCCCTCACCATATTCCTACAAGCACAAGGCTGCTCCTGACCTCAGCAGCAGAGGCAGATGTTCTCTGACACGCAATCAGGTCCACACCTGTGATTTTGTGGCCAATCTCATCCTATAGCCAGGCCTGCTAAAGCCTCAGTCCCTTGGCAGGTAGCTTTGGTAATCTCTTTAACACAGCTACAGCTTCCCAATGTGCTGGCCTCTTAACTCCTGAATCAGCAAGTGTTCGGACCCCAGGCAGGCACTCATTATGATCACTGCCGTAGCCTGTTTGGGAAGTGGGACTCACTTCTATGGAAGGGTCATTGAAGTAGTCACTCCAAGTTCTTTTCCCACCAGTATTTCTTCAAGGACATTCATATGCCAAACACAATTCAAATAGATATGCTCATATATAAATGAATAGTAAGCATTTATTAATTACATTCTTTTTAAAAGCCCGGTAGCTCTGTGTCTCTGGTAATTAGTTATTTTCTCTTTGCTAAAAGTCAAGTACTATAATCTTTTATGCTTCTTTTTTTAAATTATCATATTGCAAACATAAGGTATTATTATTAATAATAAAAGGTAGGAATTTAAAGCAAGACAATCAAAAGTAACTGAATTCTGGTAGACAGAAATTGAGAAAATTTGGGCATCAATTTTCCTACTTAACTAATATTTTTAAAAACACCAAACAAGCCGGGCACAGTGGGTCACGTCTATAATCCCAGCACTTTGGGAGGCCGAGGTGAGTGGACTGCCTGAGCCCATGGCTCGAGATCAGTTGGGCAAACTGGTAAGACCTCATATCCATAACAAATCGAAAAATTAGCTGGGCATGATGGCACATGCCTGTATTTCCAGATACTTGGAAGGCTGAGGCTGAAGAACGCCTGAGCCCAGCAGGTCAAGGCTGTGGTGGCCGTGAATGTGCCACTGCACTCCAGCCTGGGCAACGGAGTGAGACTCCAACTCAAAAAATAAAATAAGATAAAATAAAATAACATGAAACAAATTTAAGGTATCACCACTATGTCATCACATTCATGTAAAAAATATCACTCTTTCTCTCTCTAAAAATGGGCTAGAAGTTAGAGAGAAGCTTCTTAAAGTAAATCACCAACAGAAAAAATATTCAGCTAATTCTGTGATGGTAAATATTTATTCCTTGTGGTACACATCAAATATACAGTGGTCTGCATCAGAATAATATTTATTCACAAAGTGAAATGAATTACTTACACACTACTGTGAAGCAGTCTGCCACACATTCTTTTGAAAGGAAGAAGCATACCATACAAACATTATTGAAACTAGCAGTCAGAATAACCATAATTATTAAAAGCCAGAGTAGCTATAACCATATATATGATATATATTTACATAGGAAAAAAAGCACTTTCCAAACAGCATGTACCATATGACCACATTTCAAAATATTTCTACTTCTTATTTATACCTATACATAATCCAGCACATATATAAATCTGGAAGGACATGCACTAAATACACTAAATTTACAATATGATTTTTTTCTGAATGGTGAGATTCAGTTAATGTTTAATTTCCTTCTCTATTCTTATCTGCATTTTCTGACAAAGAATTCTCACATTCAGTACTAGTGCACTTTTAAAAAGTTATATATTTTTTTTTTTTTTTAAAGAAGAAAGTAAAAATACACCATGCCATTATTTGAGTGTTATCTCGAGCTACCACACGTCCCTTCTTTTAGAAGGATCTGTGTTTCTTAATAAATTAGAGAAAACTTTGCTTGCCCAAGACCTTCTCAGAGGACAGGGTCCATGGTACACACAGAGCACTATTCAAGGACCTCTACTGCTTGTTTCCATCATTTTTAAAATCAGAAATTCCTCTATGTCTCCACATTCCAGACTGACTAAGGAAAGACAAGAATATGTTTTGCAATAACTAGCTTTTGCTGCACTCTGCTGGAACATTCCCTGATGTTCTGCACAAAATGATCAATAAGGTATGGGTAGGTCTTTGCTACATCTGGTTAAAACGTTCTCATGGAGGTTACACATTTCTATGGATAACTAAGAATATTTTTAAACTAATAATATGGATAAACTCACAAACATACATACCAAGAATCATCATGCTCACATATTAATAAATGACTATACATGCAATAGTTGATTATGATGTGGCAGAGAAAGTAGTTTAAAATGGTATATGTTATGTATTCTCTCAAAGCTAAATCATTTCTTATCTCTTCTAAACAAATTCAAAGATCTATTTTCAATCAGGCTGTAAATTCCCTTGATGTAACTAATTGGACTCAACAGTTTGTAGAAACATTTGTTACTTTTAAAAAATCCTCACCAAATTAAAGCGGGCAGTTTTACAGTTTATTGGGAAATAGTCAAATGGTTTACACCTGCTTTATCTAACTACCAATATTCAGTTTTCGCTCTTTTACCTCCTCCCTCAAAACACACTTGCAGTCAACATTCAGCATGAAGCTCTTTCGATGAAAAGCAAATCAATTTGTGTTGGCCCAAGATTCCACAAAACTGTGTCCAGAGAGGCCCTGGTAATACAGATGCAATGGAAAAGAATCGTGGCCAGCTTGTTTCAACAATCTTCCAAGGGCAGTGGAGAAAAACTTTCACCTTAGCAATGTCTTGGGAGTTGCAAACACAGATGTTGGCAAGAATCCCAGCATACACAAAATACTTCTCAATTTTTACTAATACCTGCTAAAATTATGTTTTGGCCTCTCTGCCTGGAAAGAAAAGTCTGGAATGACCCCTTCTTTTGACTTTATAATCTGCATAAATCTCTCAAAGAGGGTTCACAGGGAAAGTTTCCATGGAACATTTATTTTCAAAAAAAAAAAAGCAGCAGGGTCCTCAGCATCATCTCTATCTCTGTGGATCTCTGCTACACTACCAAACAAGAGTGGCAAAATATGCCACAGAACAAAATCCGCCAAATGGTTTCAGCATGCCCTCCTGCCCAAACCTTCTAATAGTATCATCATAAGCCAAGTGCATAATACTGCCCTCATGTGTCTAGTGCTGGGCGGGCAACAAACCCAGACCTCACCACTAAAATAGCCAAATTATTTAGACTTATACACAAATTATTAATGTTTATATACAATCCAACAGTGTATAAATCTGGAAGGATATACACAATCCTTTTTGCATAAATGACCTACTAAAAGGCAACACTGAGCTGGGTGCAGTGGCTCACGCCTGTAATCTCTGCACTTTGAGAGGCAAAGGCAAGAGGACTGCCTGAGCCCAGGGGTTCAAGACCAACCTGGGCAACATGGTAAGACCTTGTCTCTACAAGAAATAAAAAAAATTAGCCCGGCATGGTGGTGTTCCCTGTAGTTCCAGCTATCCAGGAGGCTGAGATAGAAGGATTAACTGAGCCCAGCAGGTCGAGGCATGGTAGCCTTACGCACATGTGCCACTGCACTCTAGCCTGTGTGACAGAGTGAGAAGACTCTGACTGAAGAAAAAAAAAAAAAGACAACACTGTACTGCAGAGAAGACATTGACTTGACAAAGGAAAGAGAGTCTGTACCAATTGAGCATTTAGAAGGATCATGCCCTGGGTCAGGTCTTCAAATCCATTATTCATAAAATCACACAATGCCCCCAACATAGAAAATCATCCCCATTTACAGAAGAGAAAACTGAGGCACTGAGCACCTCAGTAACCTGCCTGGGGTCACAAAGGTGGTCAGTAGTGAAGTCAGGATTGAAAATCAGATTTGTCTGACCCCAAAATATCTTTCAAGGGACCCTGGCTCTTGTTCCATTAATCAACTATTAATAGTTGAAAAGCTTCGGGTAGGTCATTGAATATTTGAAGCTTCTTTTTATTCTTCTGTAAAATGAGATAACAGCTTAAATTCTAAGTCTTCTTCAAACTTCAAAACTCCATTATTCTCAGAATGTGCTTATATCTTTCTTCTACCATCTGCTCCTCATTTTTTTATTTGATGCAACATAAGAATGTAAATTCTCTAGACTGAAAAAATTCAAGGTAATCTTAAAGGCTGAATATGTCAGATACTCTCTACTGCTGAGAATAAAGTTTGCAATTATCAGTAATATTCTCGCTGAACCTGATGATTTTAAACAGAGTGCACTGGTTATCAAATAAAAACAAGCCAAACAAAGCACCAAATGCTACTGAGATATTTGAATGGATGCAGTGACTGACACCTATAATCCCAGCACTTTGGGAGGCCGAGGCCAGAGGATTGCCTGAGCTCAGGGGTTCAAAACCAGCCTCGGCAACTTGGCAAGACCTCGTCTCTACAATAAATAAATTTTTAAAAAATTAGTCAGGCATAGTGGCACATGCCTTTAGTTCCAGCTACTTGGAAGACTAAGGTGGAAGGATCGCCTGAGCCCAGCAGGTCAAGACTGTGGTGGCCGTGAGCACACACTGCACTCCAACCTGGGTGACAAAGTGAGACTCAGACTCAAAAAAAAAAAGCAAAAGGAATATTTAGCATGGTTTTCAGAATATTTCATTCCCACTACAGGAGTTGGGGGGAAAAATCTTTGAAAAGTCACTTAACATATTTGGAAACAAGTATTGAGAGGAATTTTGTCACACCACCATTAGGATCTGGTTTCAAAATATTTTATTATTATACTATAATTTCTAAGCATACTTATATAAGGTGGCAATTAATTTAATTAGACAGTGATTACATTTAAAAAGCAAATGTTTTAATACTTTAAAATGGAAACAAGCTCCTCATTTCCCTCAACTGCTTAATCAATTGTTTAGCCTTAACAAAAGCATAGTTATTTCAAAAAGAAAAAAAGCAACACTTTTAAAATCTATTTTCCTCAAGAAAAGGTACATTTTATTTCATTCTTAATGTACAATTTTAATTAAAACTTCAAGTCCACATTTCACTTAAGTGACAGATATTTTTATTAACTAGCAAATAGTTAACCCATTGTCACAATCCTCCTGAAATAAGCTGCGTGATGAAGAATCATTATGGTACCAAGGGCAAAAGGTTACTTAAGACTTTACTACAGTGTAAGCTTAAATTATAGGTTTTAAACAAGATGTAAGGCCCAATGCACATGAAAAAAAAGAGCAATTTTAATGGAATGCAGAACAAATTAACTTTTTAACATTTAATACTACCCAATTGCATAATGGGATTTTGCTAAGTGCTACAGGGGGTAGAATATAAAAGTACCACTGCAAGGTATGCTTGTTAACCACTTCAAACTAAAGGTATTATTGGTCTACTAAATGCTGAACTAAAGGGACACACTGTGACATGAAAGACTCTGGGTTCTGCCATCTGATTGACATGTTTTGTTTGTTGCTCCTATTTTAAAAGAGGGAAAAGGATCAGAAAACCTTTAAAGAGTTTTGTTAGCAAATTCCCAGAATTTCTTCTCAACAATTCCCAGGTTAGGAAAGGCTTCTCCTGCAGAGTTACCTTCTCTCCTATTAAGTCAACCAGAAAGGTGGCTACAAAATGCTTTCAAATCCACCTCTCTCCTTGGGGGTGGAGTCACCATGGCATTCCTGCCCCCACTGACCTAAGGAGTCTGCAATTCAATCTGAGCCTTTTACTTGTAAAGCAATAACTACAGGGCATGGGGGCAGCCTTTGTTTTCATCCAATTAATTGAGTGAAAATGGTTTCCACTGAGAAAAGACCCTCCATGACCTAGCTCCAAAGTTTGGCACACACACACACACAAAAAGGAATGGAGCAAGAGCCTGAGCTTCAGAAATGCACTGCAAGAAGTCACTGTGCCAGACACACTGGTCACACATTCAGTCTCCCATGGGAGAGTGCTTCTGCATGGTCAGTTCTTGTTCCTAGTTATCAGGGGTCAAAATGCATCATTAATCTGCTAACCAGAAGACTTTTCTCAGAAATGGCAAACTGTACATCCTGAACATAATCTGCAAATCTCAAAGGTCATATCACAATCAGCAACTAATGAACTTTTGTATTTCTCCATTAATACATGCTTGAAATATAAACCTGCTTAAGAATCCAGAGGAACCAATATGATGCTACTTTCAAGAACACTAAGAGCTAATCTTAAATTTCCTCCAAGATGTCAAGGGCTGTATTCATTCATTCATTCTATAAACTTTGAGATGCCTACCCTATACAAGGCATTGATCTTGGAAGAGTGAACAAGACAGGATATAGTACCCGTCCTCACAGAACCTAGGACCTAGGGCTGCACACTGCCACATAATAGTCTCAGTCAATTGGATTTAATCCTTGGTAAAGGGGAAAGTGCCCAAATTCAAAAACTGAACCAAGTAAATCAGCAGAAACCTTATTGTTTCTTCATTACACTCTCTATTTTCTGTTCTTTAATCTTTTGGTGACATTCCCAAATAACTTGGCTGAATGAAAGACTGGCCATTAGGCCGGGCTTGGTGGCTAAGTCTGGAATTCCAGCACTTTGGGAGGTCGAGGAGAGTGGATTGAGACCACCTCGGGCAACTACAGGTTCGAGACCAGCCCGGGCAACTTGGCGAGACCTTGTCTCTAAATAAATTTTAAAATTCCGGCTACTTGGAAGGTTGAGGCGGAAGGATCGCTGGAGCCCAGCAGGTCGACACTGGGGTGGCCATGAGTGTGTCACTGTATTCCAGCCTGGGCAACAGAATGACACTCCAACTCAAAAAAGAAAGAAAGAAAGACTGGCCATGAGAAAGAGAAAATGGGCTGGGCACAGTAGCACACACCTGGAATCCCAGCACTTTGGGAGGCCACGGCAGGAGGACCTGCATGAGCCTGGGAGTTTGAGACCAGCCTGGGCAACAAAATGAGACCTTATCTCTACAAAAAATTAGCTGGATGTGGTGGTGCGCACATGTAGTCTCAGCTACTCAGAAGGTTGAGGCAGAAGGATCACCTGAACTCAGGAGGCTGAGGTGCAGTGAGCAGCAAGCATGTCATTGCCCTTCAGCAAAAGAGACTAGACACAAAAAATAATTTTTTTTTAAATTAGAGAAAGAGAAAATGGTACTAAGACTTTAGTTACCAAAGATTGACAGTGAAAACTCACTATGTTTAGCCAGGAAAATCTCCTTTCTATTTATAGTCAGGCATATACTAAAACATCCTTAATGTTCATGCTTTTGACAGACTCTGCTAAACAGTTGTGGCAACTTATATCTTAGGCCTGGACAGAACCTCGGAATCTTTCTCAACTTAGCATTTTTGGCAGCCACCACCAACTGTTCAAAATTAGCATAGGAGACAAAAATTATTTGCTAGTATAATTTTAGATTGCATTATATGAAAGAGTTCCTATACTCAATAAAAGGCTGGACTAGATGACTAAGGTCAATTCCAATGTCATGAATCTAGGAATATGAAACTCTAAAAGAGGATTTAGTCAACATAAATCCATTACAACATTCCAAAAGTATATTATTAGTAGGGTATTTAAGCTAAGGCAGAAGGATCACCTGAGCCCAGGAAGTCGAGGCTAAGATGAGACACGATCATCCCACTGCACACCAGGGCAACAGTGTGAGACGCTGTTTCAAAAATAAATAAATAAAAATTTTAAAAGGCACACATGTCTTCACACAAAGAGATAGGAAAATGTTCACAGGGAATTATGGGAGTTTTTGATTTTCATTTTTGTCTGAACTTTATATATTTTCTACAATGATAATAATACAATTACTTTAAAGGTTTTTCAAATGGTATATAAGATAAAAGTTTTTCTGATTGTTCTGAAAGGGTCCTTCCTCTTTCCTCTTTCTATCCTAGCAAAGGGAGCTATCTGTAGGCCTGAAGCAGACAGCAAAACTGCCACTAATTGATCTAAATCTCAAAATACAGGAGCATTCATATGTTGCCTCCTTCTCAGTTCACTCTGGGAAGTTGGTTTTTGTTTAGTTTGGTTTTTTAATTCACCATAAGCAAGGGACCAATAGCTAGCCCTTATGTTCAGCTACTCATATGCATTCCATGTTTGTTTGACACACAACTGTTTGCTCTCAAACTGCGCTGGTAGTCTTCTGAGATAAGACCATAAAGAAAGACACTCGTTTGGCAATTCCCTATACGGTGCTCTGAATACAGTGCTGCCAATGTACTTACTAATGAAGATACTGTCAGGAACACTTTAAAGAAACTCCCTTGCATTTTCTATGCTGCTGATGGCATTATCAACTCATAAAAATAGCAATAATCCTATTTGGATCAAGGACTTGAAAATGCCCTTATTTGTAATTACCATTATGGAAGCCTATCTTAAGAAAAGAATCTTTTATTTACTACTCCCCCAAAGATGGCCAAAACAAAAAAGTAAACTAAATCTAAATTTTAATAAGAGAATGGTTCATTAAATTATTATTCATAGTACCAATGGATTCTCTGCCTAGGCAAAGCAGAACATTAAAATGGCTGAGAGCAGAAGTGAGACTGCAAGTCTTTTTTGTTTTGTTTTGTTTTGTTTGTTTGTTTGTTTTTGAGTTGGAGTCTCATCTGTCACCCAGACTGGAGTGCAGTGGCCGCTCCCGGCCACCGCAGCCTCGACCTGCTGGACTCCAGCGATCCTTCCGCCTCAGCCTTCCAAGTAGCTGGAACTACAGGCGCGCGCTACCACACCAGGCTAATTTATTTATTTATTTATTTATTGTAGATATGAGGTCTCGCCTGCCCAGACGGGTCTCGAACCCACGGGCTCAGGCAATCCACTCACCTCAGCCTCCCAAAGGCGCGGGATTACAGGCTGAGCCACCAAGCCCGGCTGCAAGGCTTTTTTTTACACCAAGAGTTGTAGGAATGCCAGTTCTCCACACCTTTACTACTGGAACTGTATTTTTTCTGAACCAGTACTTGACTGGAGGCTAAAGGAACTGCCACTTAACCCATTGCCTAGTGTTGATTATGAAGATGCCAAAAAATTAACTCACAAGTAAAAAATGAGTTAACTCTTTCTAGGTCTTGGGTATCCAAATTATTGCATACCATTCCCTATTCAACTATATCAAATATCAGTAGTCAACAGTTTTCAAAACTTCATGGAAAATCATTTTTATTTAAAAAACAAAAGCCAACTCAAACAAGAATGCTATCAGTTTTTCAAATGCAAAGTTGGAAAAGATGAAATACTTTACTACATCATTTCTAGTCCTATGATTCAGGCTCGTGAAAAACATACTTTAAAAAGAACTATATACTGCTGGGCTCGGTGGCTCAGCCTGTAATCCCGCGCCTTTGGGAGGCTGAGTTGAGTGGATTGCCAGAACCCGCGGGTTCGAGACCCGCCTGGGCAGCGAAACCTCATCTCTACAATAAATCAAAAAATTAGCCGGGTGTGGTAGCGTGCACCTGTAGTTCCGGCTACTTGGAAGGCTGAGGTGGAAGGATTGCCGGAGCCCAGCAGGTCGAGGCTGCGGTGGCCAGGAGCAGCCACTGCACTCCAGTCTGGGCGACAGTGAGACTCCAACTCAAAAAAAAAAAAAAAACTATATACCTAATTGGGATGTAGCAAATAATTTACCTCAAATGATACAACACTTAAACTTTTCAAATGCTTGCAACTTAACACCAGAAAAATAATTGCTCCAAGATGATAATTTATTTTTAAGCACAGAAGGATTATAAAAATTCCACAGTGACAAAACAACTTAGTAGTTAAAACACAATCATAGCAAAGGAGTACTGTAAATAGTACCTGCAATGACTGCTGAACTCCAGGAGCAGGAATAATAAACGCAGGTATGCAAGTAGTAAAGCACATGTCATTAGCAAAATAATATCCTGGCCCCAGAGGATATTATTGGCAGAAACAAAAGACATGCCTCCAGAAGCTCCCTGAAGAAATGGCAATTGCCCTTGGGGCAGGATCAGAGAGTTCAACAAATATGTACTAAGCAACTACAATGCACCATACCTGGCTCTGTGCTAGGTAGTGGGGTACAGTAGTGAACAATGTTAGGTCGAGTAGTTAATCCTACCCTGGAGACTGAATAAAAATAAAGTGAAAATCCACTTCAAGTAAAAGGCACAGTACTTATCTGCTAAATAGCTTGGAATCCTAGTAGAAAAATGGCATGGAAACAGGGTTATAAATTTTTTCTAAAACAAAATTTTCTAGCACAAAAAAATACATTCAAATAATCTATTGTTGACCTGTATAGTTTCTATTAGTCACTATTAATTTCAATCACAGTTCCAATGGATTTAATTAAACTTTTAGTTGAAATGTTTAATTAAAAATTTATGTATAACACAATTTAATTAAAAATTTATGTATAATATATCTTCATATTTCACTTCAGAAGCACCATTTTATTTTTTCAAATATTTAAGTAATCACCTTCAAAAACAAAAGAACTAGGCTAAAAGGTAATATTCATCTATCTTTATAACTATTATCTATATAAGAAAGTCATGTCCCTTGAGGCTATAAACCATATTATAAACACCTTTATATACTTCTTTCAATCAAAAAGGACCTTCTATATTGTAGTTGCTCAATAAGTATTTGATAGAGCAATTCCTTACACTGAATAGCTTAATTTTTTTTTTTTTTTTTTTGAGTTGGAGTCTCACTCTGTCGCCCAGACTGGAGTGCAGTGGCCGCTCCTTGCCACCG
>NW_007113174.1:479791-505119 GCF_000164805.1 Carlito syrichta | reverse complement strand
CCTCAGCCTTCCAAGTAGCTGGAACTACAGGTGCGTGCTACCACACCTGGCTAATTTTTTGTTTTATTGTAGAGATGAGGACTCACCAAGTTGCCCAGGCGATTCTCGAACCTGTGGGCTCAGGCAATTCACCCACCTCAACCTCCCCATGCGACAGATTACAGGCTGAGCCACCTAGCCTGGCTAATCCCTGAATTTTTATGACCAAATACTGTATTCTAAGAGGTTTTTTTTTTTAACATCCCCAAATATTTTGTCACATCACATTGAACATTCGTAGATTAAATAACACTTTCAAAACTCAAAAACCACCACAAAATATATTCCCTGAGATAAACCTAAAGGAGTTAAATTAAGTAGACATGTAAGTTTATATGAAAAGCAAATCAAAAATCCACTATTTTTGTGCTGTTTCTTGAAATCTGATCAAAATCTAAATTTAAATTTAAGTGTATAGAAAAAAAGAAATAAATGTGGTTTATTTCAAGACAGTTTTGCAAAGTTATTAAACCAGCTAGCTCTTCAAAATGCAAATATTTCATTTATATATCGTGTGCCTAACAATAAAGTTTATGGACAAGCAACAGTGTTGAAACCTTGTCAAGAAATATTTTAAATATTAAAAAACTATGTCAACCCTTGTTCTACTCATGACTAAACTTGATACAATCAAGAAAAATTAGTTTCGGATGTAGGAAACTTCAGGGATTTTAAGTAGTTTGCTAAATAGGAAGCTAAATCCAATTACTTTTCTGAAGATTTGGCATCTTCAGCTGAAAACCAATATTCCAATTAACATTAGACAAATACTCAAACTTATCCACATGTTCCAGGCATCCTTTCTGGCTAAAAGTAGACTGCATTTCTGTATATAATTATTCCCGCATGCATATATAGGGCCTACATTATACTGGAGGTATATAAAGCCAAAAAAAAAAGAAAATTTTACATTCTTCTGTGGTCCACTTCTGCATGTACACACCCCAAATTTAACTTCTATATAATTTTATCTTCTTTCTTAAATCAAAAACATGCCAGCACAAGACTTTTTAAAAATATGTGATTTTTTAAAACTACCTAAATGGTATTAATGTCAAAAGCACTCTCTAAATCACTTCAATCTACCTAAAAACTACAAACAAAGGGGAAAAAAACCTCATTCTCCAATATTATCCTCAGTTTACCTGAAGCTTAAAAGCAATTCTGATATCCTTTGCCAGATTATTCATCTATATTAATCGTTTAATTTCAAGGGAAACTTTCTGAGCAAGAGTAACATCATGCAGAAAAGATTCAGTTTACTACCCATCAGTAGAAGTTCTTCACAAATGGAAGAATAAATCCTCAAGAGTGGAACACTTGGTTAGCATGACATCTATGGTTCTAGGTAGTCAAGCCTGTTTCACCTTGTGTCACCTATATTAAATGTCAAAAATAAAAATTTTTTTTTTTTGAGTCAGAATCTCTGTCGCCCAGGCTGGAGTACAGTGGCATACTCACGGCCACAACAGCCTCGACCAGCTGGGCTCAGGTGATCCTCAGCCTTCCAAGTAGCTGGAACCACAGGCACGTGCCACCATGCCTGGCTAATTTTTCTTGATTTATTGTAGAGATAAGATCTTGCCATGCTGCGTAGGCTGGCCTTGAAACCATGGACTCAGGTAATCCTCTCGCCTCAGCCTCCCAAAGTGCTGGGATTATAGGAATGAGCCACAGTGCCCAGCCAAATGTTAAAATTGATATTAATGCTATGTTATTTAACACACGATGTAATTTTTCTGACTAGAACATTTAGAGCAAGCAATATTATTTATTCAGAACCAGCAAGAATATTGTCATAGCAGTAGTGGTTTATCTCACAATAAGTGTCTAACTTTGGAAATTGTTTTCAGTTTATTTTGTAAGGGTAAAGACCTTGTAGCAAACTAAAAGAATGTATGTATGCATGTAGATGTGTATGAAAATGTGTACAGTCAGTAAAATATCAGCTATCAGGATCTCAATTCTCTGACAATGTCATCCATTCAAAACAATAAAAATCGTGGGAAAATAGTAGAGAGAATAAGGAGATAACATGCCTAAACTTCCAAAATAGATTAATATATAAAGTCTGTATCCTAAAACCAATTCCCATAAAGCACTGACAAGAACTTTAGGCTTCTGCTCAGTACCCACTATTCTTCATTTATATATCAAACAACCAAACTTGATAGCCCTTTTGCTAAACCCATCAAAACCAGTAAATTAGGAATCAGCAGGGTCATTGCAAATCAGAAAAAGAAAAAAGCAGAAAATAATGCCCCCAAATCCATCAGAAAACAAGAAGTCAAATTTTATATTTTTTTAAAGTAGACAAAATAAGTTTAAATTGCATATCTGTCTAGACCATCCACTGGAGGTACAAACAATACTTAAGGGACTTAAATGTTGGAGCACAAACAAGTTTAGTCCTCAGATCCATCTTCTGTGCTATCCCCAAGTACTCTTCAAACAATGAGTCATAATCCCACATCAACGGTATGTGAAATCAATTAAAAGGTCATAAACATGATTTTTTCATGCGATGGAATCGGATATTCTAGTTAAAATGTACTAATTCACTGAAGTATATTCACTAAGGTAGGTAGAGACTACCTCTGAATTTTTATAATCCCGCTCCTCAAAGTACCTAACATAGAGTTAGTACCAAAAGAAACATCAAAATGTCCCATAGCGACATAAGTCATACAGAAATCATCTAGACAATGAGAGCATATCAAGTAAGAAGAGAAGCAGATTAAGGCAGAACATCAACATTTAAAGGGAGGAGAACAAAGAAGAAATGGTCATAGGAGTGGCTGTATCTTAAGGCAGCCAAAAAAGTGGGAGTAGATAATAGTGTCAACCATGGCTGAAAGGCCATGTAATATTATAACAAAAACAAAATTCACTGGATTTGGCAATAAGAAGATCAGGAGTGATCTTGGTTAAGGGGCAGAGAAGGCCCATTAACAGTAATAGATACTGTTAAGGGGCACAGAGGTCACATTAACAGAAGTAGATAATTAAAACAGTAGTAGATAATTAAAGAAAACACAAATAATGGAAAGATCACCCATGTTTATGGATTAGAAGATTTAATATTATTTAAATTTCTATATTACCCAAAGCACACTACAGATTCAATGCAATCCCTATCAAAATATCTATGGCATTTTTATAAATAGGAAAGAAATCCTAAGAAATCATATGGAATCACAAAGTGTCCTAAAGAACCAAAACAATCTTAAGAAAGAAGAATAAAACTGGAGGCCTCACAGTTTCTGATTTTAAAATATGTTACAAAGCTACAGTAATCAATACAGCATGAATGATACTACCATAAAGATAAACATATAGACCAATGGAATAGAATAGAAAAACCCATATACATAGTCAAATGATTCAAAATGGGGAAATGATAGTGTCTTCAACATATGATATTGGGAAAACTGGATATCTACATACCAAAGAAAAAATGGATCTTTATCTTACAATATACACAAAATCAACTCAAAATGAATTGAAGACCTGAAACTATAAAAGTCCCAGAAAGAACAAGTAGGGAAAAAGCATCATAATGTTGGTCTTGGCAATAATTTCCTGGATATGACACTAAAAGTGCAGGCAACAAAAGCAAAAATAGAAAAGTGGAACTACATCAAACTAAAAAGCATCTGTTCAGCAAAATAACCAATAGAGTGAAAAGGTAACACAGGAGAAAATTTGTGCAAAATATGTATCTGCTAAAAGGTGAATATCCAAAGTATACAAGGGATTCCTACAACTCAATTTAAAAAACAACAACACCACAATTTAAAAATGGGCAAAGGACTTGAATTAACATTTCTCCAAAGAAGAGATACAAATAGCAAGATACTCAATATCACTAATCTAAGGGAAATGCAAATCAAAACCACAATGAGAGATCATCTCACACTTGTCAGGAAGGCCATTATCCTAATAATAATAATAATAATAATAACAGACAATAACAAGTGTTGGCAAGGAGGTGGAGAAATTAGATCCTTGTGCATTGTTGATGGAAACATAAAATAGTATAGTCACTATGGAAAGCAGTATGGAGAATTCTCAAAAAATTGAATATAACTCTAGCATATGATCCAGTAATTCTTTTGGTTATTTCTTCAGTAAAATTGAAAATGGGAAGTTAAGGAGTTATTTGCTCTCCCATGGTCATTGCAGCATTATCCACAACAGCCAAGAGGTGGAAACAATCTAAATGTACATTGACAGATGAATGTAATGTCCTTATACAAACAAGGAGTTAATTATTTCAGCTTTAAAAAAAGAAGGAAATTCTGTCATATGCTAACACATGGAAGAACTTTGAGGACATTAGGCTAAGTAAAAGAAGTCAACCACAGAGGGACAAATACCAGTAATTCCACTTACATAAGTTATCCAAGGTAGTCAAATTCATAAAGGCAGAAAGTAGCATGGTGGTTGCTTAGGTCCTGGAAATAGTGGTAATGGAGAGTTGCTGTGCAATGGTTATAGAGTTTCGGTCATGTAAGGTGAAAAAGTTCTAGAGATCTGTTATACAGCAATGAACATGTAGTCAACAATACTGTACTGTATACTTAAAACTTGTTAATACAGTAGAGATATCATGTTATGAAGTTCCTTTACATTTTTAAAAAACGTAGATGGATAAATGAAATGAGAGGGGGAAAGCAGAGAAAATGAAAGTACAGTAGGTAGTTCTTATGAGACAAATGTATGAAAAGGAGAAAAATAAAGAATAGGTTACATCAAGAAGAGAAACAGAGAAAAGTTGCAGGAGGCAGGTCTATGCTGAAATAAACCTCATCAAGTTTTCCATGTTTTTAGGCTGTAAAGAAGGAAAAGAGAGAGGAAGAGATCAAAAAATATAAGAGCCAGAGCAACTGATTAATAAATCAGTATTCCAGAAGCTAGTAGAAGGTCAAAGGGATCAGAGGAATGGCTAATCCTACAGAGGAATAAGGAACCTCACTCTTTGAGATAAGGAAGGCAGCACGAGAGCTTGGGATGGATGTAGACACATTTCTAGAAAGGTTGGTGAGACAATGAAGAAGACATACCTGAGGGTCTCAATCTTTCTGACAAAATAGAATATAAGGTTGTCTCCTAGGTGTGAGAGAAAGGGGATTAAGAGGTGATTGCTGATTGACTGAGAGAAATCGAAGTGAAGTTAGGACTTTAGGCAAATTAGTCTGAAGGCATGAATTTCAAGTGGCAGCAGGAAAAGAGGCAGTGTTCTGATGATGCCAAGCTTCCTAAAGGAAGGAACTCATGGGTATAGGAAAGAAAACACTTGAGATGATCAGTACCGGATTTCATGCCCTAAAGACAGCAAGGAACATAAAAATAAATTGGAGAATGATCCATCATTTCTTTAACATACATCTTTTTCTGCAAGTCTATTTGGCAAATAGTCATCGAGTACTTCTTCCAGTTATGTCACTGTTCTGTGCACTAAAAGGCAAGCAAAGAAGCAGTCCCAGCAGTCCAAGCTTATAGCTCACCAAGAGAAAAGAGGCAAGTACCAAGAAACTGCAACGTAAGGCCAAATAATGTGAGTACATTTCACAACAGAGCTTTAATCATAGTGCTCCTAAGGTCTAAAGGAAGAAAAGATCACAGATAGGGATAAAGGGTGAAATACAAAAGGTTTCAAAGAGAAGAGGGACTTATAGGAAGTTTCCAAAAAGGAAGATGGCAGAAAGAAAACAGAAGTTCATGTAGTAAAAATAACATAAATAAAGGCATGGAGGTAGAAATGCACGTAGTAAGTTTGATCCAAAAAGAGCAGTCTAATATGTACATGAAAAAATGTCCAACATCACTTGGAAAATGCTAGGAAAGTACAAATTAAATCCACAATGAGCTACCACTACATAACTATAGAATGGCTATAATAATAATTTTTTTAAAAACAGACAATAATGAGTGATAGTGAAGATCTGAGGGAACTGGAAACTTCATACACTGCTATAAGAAAATAAAATGGGGCAACCACTGAAGAAAACAGTGACAAATGAACCTCAAAAACATTATGTTAGGAAAAAGAAACCAGATCCAAAAGACTTACATTGTATGATTTCATTTATGTGAAATCTCAAGAAAAGGTTAGTTTATGGAGACAGAAAGTAGATTAGTAGTTTTCTTGAGGTCAGGAAGGGAATGAGAATTAAGTGTAAATGGGTACAAGGGAGATTGTTGGGGAATGGTAATGAACCAAAATTGGATGGTGGTGATAGTTGTAAAACTCTACAAATGTATTAAAAATCCTTAAATGGTGCATTTACAATGGGTGGATTTTGGTGTGCAAAATATATATCAATAAAGCTTTTTTAAAAATAGGACAGGTTACCTTGCCTCTGGCATGTAGTTTCTGCAGAAATAGAAGCTAAGATTAAAGAAGTTGGGTACAACTCTTCAGAGATCTTTGAATGTCAGATTGAGAAGTCTCAATCTGATAGACAGCAGTGATACTCTGAAGGTCTTGGAATTGGGTAAGACAAAACAGACAAAAACTACAGATAATGGCATTCATAAAATGAACCTTATCTAATGTGTCAGACAAGTAGTTGATACATTTGACCTGTGGGCTGCCTTAAGATCATGGCCTCAATTTAGCAAGGGCAGATCCTCTTACATACCTTTACCTTGAGTCACAAAGGCGGGATAAAAGATGTATAAAACATCTCCAAGAATATGGCTTCTGATTCCCATTCTAAATGGAGAATCAATCAAACAAGAATATTAAGTGACGGACAGAAGCCAGTTCTAGATGGGGTGGGAGGGACAAAAGTGGGGAGATCAATATGAGAGGGGTTAAATTTCTCTGAAATCTAATATTCTGCTATAAGAAATTTGGAAATTCCATAAAAAGAAAGATAAAAACAAGAATACAGCTGTCTTATCAGGGAGCATGGTGAAGTTGGATGGTTGCTGATCTTACTGTAGCACAACATTCTATTAATGATTCTCAGGTAGTGTTTAAATCTACTTAAGGTCCAACGTTCAAAGTATATTTCTTTTCATTACTCTGTGCTATTTTTCCTACTACTACACTGCTTTTGGATATTCAGCTGGCCTCACAAAAATATCTTTTTAAAAAATACATCACCTCAATTTATCCTTGGTGACATTTGATACTTTCAAACAACACTCAGCACTATTAGCTCTCTGTATATGAATATATAAACACCTATCAGGGATGGATAATATAACTGCTTAGCTACTCACAGATATTCTTATAAAGACAACACACCTTTTTCTTTTGTTGAGAAACAATACAAAATAATCTCTCTAGGAAAGTGGCTCTGTTTTCCTTTATTTAAAGAGAAGAAAAAATGAGGGCAAGGGAAGGAAGGTTTGTGAGAGTTATAGGAGTTGTAATAAACATCAATTCACAATTCAAACCATTCAGAATTCCATTTACAAAAAACTAATACAAAAGGAATAATTGTGCTAGATTGGATTAAACAGGAAGATAGATAACATAAATGAAAGAAATCTTCATACAATTACAGATAATTGGAGGCCACTTATATATTTTCCTCTCATCACTGACACAAAAAGATAAGATTTTCATTTCCTTATAATGGGCCCATTAATAGTTTTATTGTAATATTAGAAACATCTTGATTCTGAGTATATTTCAAAGGACTAATTTTTTTAAAAGATCAAACAACAAATAGAATGAAATTTTAGCAGAAGAGGGTACTCCCTGATTATTTCTGGCTTACAATGCTCCATTTCAAACAGGTGATCGAATTTCTGATTTTGATAAACTTACCAAGATAAAATTCTAATATTAAATTTACAATATAGGCAGTTGTTCAAGCTAATACTAGCAAACAGAAAACTCAAATACTGATTGAAGAACATGCAGATAAAGAAGCATGCATTCAATTTATGAAAAGAACACATGCCCAGGGAAATAAAGCACACCAGATGGTTAATAAAAGTAGAATGTTTTTATATGTTAATAGGTCTGTTCTCCCCTTGATGTATATACAACTCCCATTAATGCCATTACATTACAAACCTAAATCCAGGGAAGCATCACTCCAATGTTATAGAAATACTTTGGGCTTACATATCTTGTCTGAAACTAATTCAGCTGCACAAAGCCCTGTAACTTAGATCATTATCATTAGTCTACCTAACAAACTTGACTGGTCAAAAACCACACCCCAGATTAGGCACTGGATAACCACAAAGGCCCCACTGGTTTCTGAAATTCTGAACTGATGAAAAGATCCCAAGATTCAAGATTTCAAGTCCCTTGCCATAACCATTATGCAGGTATAATAAATATTTATTGAGACTCTTACTAGAAGATAAAGACCATGCTGGATGCTACTCAGGTTCTAACTGGTCCAAAGATCAAAGTGAAGAAAGTGAAGCTCAGAGAAATGAAGCAACATGCCCAAAGTCAAACAGCCGGAAACAGCAGGGACTAGGACTTAAGTTTGTTGACAAAGAATTTGATGACTTAAAAAAAAAACTGAACGCATGGTTCACATGAGTAAATATTCCTGGTGGTTCCCCAATCACCTAAGAGTGCTTCCCAACTACTCTCTATTCACATCCAGTGATTGAAAACCACTGGGTCAGTGATAGTCATGGTATTCATGAACTAGAATTTAAAAGGACTAAAGGCAAGACAAATATCAAGAAAAGAGACTACAAGAAACAATATAATATTATGAGTTGGCAATTCTCTGTGCCTAGAACTGCACTACCCAATATGGTACCTACTAACCACACATGGCTATTCAGCACTTGAAGTATGCTGTGAGAGTAAAATAAACCAGATTTTGAAGCCTTACTATGAAATATAAAATATCTCATTAATAATTTTTATTTGATGATAAATGATATTTTGAATATACAGTGTTAAATAAAATACACTGTTAAAATTACTTTTACTTGTTTCATTTAACTCTTTTAATGCGGCTTCTAGAAAATGAAAAATTACATATGTGGCTCACATTTGTAGCGTGAACAATTTCTGTCGGACAGAGTTGACTAGACACTACAGTCACACACAGATAATGAATGTATCAGGTATGCACCTGTAACTAACGCATTTCATAGATTACATCCTAGGTTGTACTCTGATCTGAATGAAGGAAAATTCACACAATTTTGAAAAAGCTTTGTATACTACTTACTCTTTTTTGGATGAGGAACTAGTGAGGGTCAGACAGAGCAAGAGAACACCCATCTTTACTCATATATTCATTTGAATACACCATTCAGTTATCTAATTGCTCTCTTTTGAGTGAACAGAAATAAACTAACTCATATAAAGAATGATAATCCAAAGCTCTAAACATTCTGAGACCAGATAAATGAGTTTATAGAGTATATACAGGAGAGAGAAGATAGAGAACAGATAAATGAGTTTATAGAGTATATACAGGAGAGAGAAAATAGCTCCCTCAGAAAACATTAAGGAAGGCCAGAAGTTTGTGACTACATTACATTTTTCAAAAAGTTATTATTTGTGGTATTACATGTGGGAAAATGCACATACAATTTATCATCTTAACTGTTTTCAAGTGTACAGTTCAGTAATATTAGGTTCACTCAGATTATGATGAAAACATTATTGACTGGGCACGGTGGCTCATGCCTGTAACCACAGCACTTTAGGAGGCCAAGGTGAGAGGACTACATGAGACCAGGGATTCAAGACTAGCCTGGGCAACTTGGTGAGACCTCGTCTTTACAACAAATCCAAAAATCAGCTGGGCATAATGGCACATACCTGTAGTTCCAGCTATTTGGAAGGCTGAGACGGAAGAATTACCTGAGCCCAGCAGGTCCAGGCTGTGGTGACCATAAGCATGTCACTGCACATCAGCCTGGGCGACAGAGAGAGACTCCAACTCAAAAAAACAAAAATTAACTCTAAACGGATCAGAGACCTAAATGTAAAATCTCTAAGGTTCATTAGAACCTTAGAAAATGCAGGACACACCCTTATGGAAATTGGAAATGGCATCCAATTCCTGGACAAAACCCAAAATGCACAGGTCATACGAGATAAGATAGACAATTTGGGACCTCATTAAACTGACAAGCTTCTGCAAAGCCAAACAAACCATCAAGAGAGCAGGAAGAGAGCCCACAGACTGGGAAAAAGTGTTTGCCAACTCCATGTCTGACAAAGGCCTAACATCTTAGATCTACAAGAATCTCAAATGTGCTGAAAAGAAGAAAACAAACAACCTCATTAACAAAGTGGGCAAAAGATATGAACAGACACTTCACAAAAGAAGACATACGAGCAGCCAACAGACACATGAAGAAATGTTCAATCTCACTAATCATCAGGAGATGCAAATTAAAACTACACTGAGATACCACCTAACTCCAGTCAGAATGGCCATTATCAATAACTCAAAAAAGAACAGATGCTAGAGAGGGTGTGGTAAAAAGGGAACACTTATACACTGTTGGTGGGAGTGTAGACTAGTGCAATCTCTGTGGAAAGCAATGTAGCGATTCCTAGAAGCTCTAAATATCGACCTCCTATATGACCCCGCAATCTCCCTACTGGGAATACACCCTGAAGAACTCAAATCACTCTATAAAAAAGATACCTGCACACGTATGTTTATCGCAGCATTGTTCACAATAGCAAGAACTTGGAACCAACCATACTGTGCACCAAAAGAGGACTGGATTAAAAAAATGTGGTACATATATATGATGGAATACTACACAGCCATAAAAAAGAACAAAATCATGAATTTCGCAGCAACCTGATGGAACTAGAGTCTATAATACTGAGTGATCATTCACAGCAACAAAGATCTGAGTATCACATGTTCTCACTCATAAGTGGACCTTGAACATCTATCGTAATGCTATAAGAAAAGAATCGACAGTGGTGAGAATCTATGGGTGGCCAGGGAGGGCAAGGGTGGTGGGATTAATGGTAGTCAATATCTGTCTGGGGATGGGGGGGACACCCCTTATCAACAAGGGTGCCTGAACAATGCATATTTGTATACTTAATCCTTAACTGTACCCCACAATTTTAAAATAAAAAATATGGTTAAAAAAGAAAAAAAAATTTTTATGCTCATCAAATTATAATTTTTTAAAAATTATCTAAGAATTTAGTCATCGAAAATGAACATATACCATTTTCAATTTTTTTATTCTTTCTAAATCTTTCATATTTACCAATCATAGATTCATCTATTTCATTATTTGTAACTTACTACACACAATTTCATAATCTACTTTTTTCAATTATGTGAAATGCTTTATATCATTCCAGTTTATTTATTTTTTTTATTTATTTATTTATTTTGAGTTGGAGTCTTACTCTGTTGCCCAGACTGGAGTGTACTGGCATGCTCACAGCTGCCTCAGTCTTGACTTGCTGGGCTCAGGCGATCCTTCTGCCTCAACCCTACAAGTAGCTGGAACTACCGGTGCGCGCCACCACACCCAGCTAATTTTTTGATTTATTGTAGAGACATGGTTTCACCAAATTGCCCAGATTGGTCTTGAGGCAGTTTGTCTCAGGCAATCCTCTTGCCTCAGACTCCCAAAGTGCTGAGATTATAGGCCCAGCCATTCCAGTTTTTTAGATGATGAAGTGAAATAATAATCTGAAATGATATATCAAATAGTAGTACTATAATAAACCTAATTGTTTTCCAACTAGAAAGCTGTTTATAATTTCTTGCAAAGGTAATTAAAATTGTAAATGACTACCTTGATGAATGTATTTTTTTCTTTGTAAACTATTGTCTTAGCTAAGTATCCAAGAGTATAATTATGGGGTAAAAACATACACATTCCATTTTTTAACTGCCATTCCACTCTTTTTACAACTCATCAACCCTATTCATCCACAATGAGATTGCAGATTTCTGTGTTCTCCTTTTTCATTTTTATTCTATCACGTTCCAAGAAAAAACCTTCATTTTAGCTCTTAAGTGGTTATATGAAAAACAAGCTCTGCAAAAACACCACATTCCTCTAGCTCCTTCTCAGTCATTGTTTTTTACTTGCCAATGGCAATGAGCAAAATGAGCTTCTGAATGGTTTCATCACATATTCCTTTGTATTATCTGCCACATCGTGTTCATTTAAAAAGGCATGGCCCAAAAAGCTCTCAGACTTCTTTGTGACTCAAAATGATTTATATATCAATACCATACAAACAAACAAAATAGAAAGAAATTTTAAGTACTGAAAAAGTAATAAATAGCAAACTCCAAACCACAGAATCTCTTTAAAATTATGCCTAATACAGCCTCTGTTTTGTAGAAGAGAAAACTCAGCCAGTTGCCTTTCTAGAACATTAATGACCATCAGTCATTACACATATGTCATCTGACACAACTTTTAGATCAGCAAACATTTTTCCTCTGCTTCAACAGAGAACTAGTCTTCAAATGGGGAGGGAAGGAACATCAGCAAATATAAAAGCATCAAAACATAAGCCAAACCATAGAGTAAGTCTAATTTCCCCAATGTCAATCTACTCAACCAATCAGTCTTGCTTTGACTAAGAAATGTATGTGAAAATTTATATGACAGAGAACTTGTTTTCCAAAGCTCTTCTGCCAACAAGCATCAGGATTTGATGCAAAGAAACTGAACTTCAGTGTAAGTTAACAAATCATCAGTCACTTCTTCCTCTGATATTCAAGTTTCAGATATAATATCAGACTTTGGGGAATACTCCAAAAAGTTTTGTTACCTTTCTGATAGGTATGTATATAATGATTACTAGACGATCATGATTGTGTACATATATGCAGCATGAATATGTACAAATAGCTTATATGAGCCTCATTTTTCCTTAACCTGGCCATAATTTTGCTAAAGAAAACCTAGGACATCTATGTTCCAATTGCCAATGATTAAAGTAAAAATGACACATAATATACTCAAGCATGGACTTTGGAATACATTGCTTAATATCTGTGTAACAATGAGTAAATTTCTTACCCTTACTTGGAATCTCAGGTTCATCATCCACAAACAATAATGTCCCCTCACAAGATGATTATAAAATATTAAATGAAGTAATAAATAAAATTACTTCAGGATGCTTGGTAGACACCACTAGTAGAGTGTGACATGGTAGTAGATGCTATGTAGGCAAGACATGCTAGCAAAAGCAAGATGAGAATGTCGGTTTAAGGGTTTGTGGAAATATGAGGACTTCTTTACAAGACACAAGAAATGACCTGCAGTTGAAAACAGGAAGGAAGTGGATGGCTGACCTTTTTATACACTGAAACTCAAAACAATACTGCATCTTTAAACCAGTTACCCACATGTTAGAAATCAAAAAAGAGGCTGCCACCCACAAAAGGCCAAGAGATGACTGCAGAATAATGTTCCTAAATGAGATAATCCTTCATGGACGGCTGCTTTATTGCCAGTTAACCAAGATGCTAGTCCCAGAAAAAAGCCCTTGGGCAATCCAGAGGAACCATCCCTGATGTCCACTGTATTCCCTTTTCTTCAACTTTGGAGAAGCTTACAGGTGATTTGGGGGTAGGGGCAATAAAGCTGTTCTGTAGTGAACCTGCTCTGTATTTGAACTCCCAATTGTCTTGTTCTACTTAACAGAAGTTAGTCTGACAGGGCCAAGACTCAACTACATTACTGGAGGTACCTAGAACAAAATAAAGATATAGGGCCTTTTATTTTTAAAGTCTTAATAACTTTAAGATGGCTACTACAGAGCATGAAATCAAGCACAGTACTCTGTGTGACTACGCAGGTCACATGCCTTTGAAGCCAGCCCTGGACAAGGCTAACATGAGGACCTACAAGGAAACAACTATAGATTCCACCCTACAACAACTGACCATAACTGATCTCTAGCCACCATGTGAACAAGCTCAGGCCAAACTGTAGGTTCATGAAAGACAAGTGGCCCAATTATCCCAGCTAACTTCAAGCCATGTGCCAAATATGTAAGTACCTCCTAGCCCTCCAGTCCTAAGCAGAGACACATTGATAGAGCCTAGCCAAGGTTGGCCAAGCATGGCCCAGATCAGCAGAACACCCAACTGATCCAGAGACTCGTGAACAATAAATAAGAAATTGTTGTTGTTTAAAACCACTAAGGTTTGGGATGGTTTGCTATACAGTAAAATTGTTAAATGATACAGGTAGTATTGTAGCTCAGTTGGAGAAGAATGGATTGTGCAATAAGCAGGAGCTGAGACAGCTAGCTCATCATTTTTGTCAGGGAGATTAATTTCCCACTAAATTGCATAATAAATTCCAGATGGATTTTAAAAGTATATTTAAAGAATGATAGCATAAAACTGTTAGAATAAATTATAAATTGATATTCATGTATTCTTGGCATAGGGAAGGAATCCCTAGGCAGAGAAACCTAGAGGAAAAAAGATGGATAGATTTTACTGTGCAAATATTTTTTAAACTTTACATGTCCAAAATACATTATAAATAAAAAAATAGGCAATGACAAATTGGTAAAACTTTTTTTATATATGAGAGAGATTAAATACCTAAATGTGTACAAAATACTTTATGCATCAAAACATGATAAGCGATCACCACTCTTAATAAACACAAAATAATAAGAAAAAGATTAACAACTTGAAAAAAATGTTGAGCAAAGAGCATGCATATGTAAATCAAAAAAATAAATAAAAATGGCTAAGTAACACGTGAAAAATGTTCAGCCTCACTGGTAAGAAAGAAATAAAACCATCAAATTATTGCCTCAGTTAAAAATTGTAAAGATGAAAATAAGCAATAATACCTAGAAAAGCAGACATTTTCATATACTGCTAGCACAAGCCGTAATACAATATTCCTGTAAGGAAGCCCGTGCATGTATGTTAGTGTATGTTCATGCATGTGTAGTTTACATGATTCATAGAAAACACCTTGTTGAAAAATTATAGATCCTTTCATGTAAGAAAAAAGGACTCCAATTAGGCACTAGATCTAATTTTAAGTTGGTACATTAGAATCAAAATAGACTTTAAAAATCTGCTAACAAAAAAAATGAATAAATAAAAATAAAAATCTAGTAACAGTCACGCAATGGAGTTTTGTCACAGAGTATAAGGACAGGCACTAGTATGGCTATTATTTCAAAGTCTTGGCAACTCCACCAAGCAAATTATGCTCCCTACCCAGACAAAGTATAAAGATAAGAAAGACACAAAACATAAGGCATGTGATAATGAAGTATATGATATGCCTGTTTGATGAGAGTAGAATTGACTAAATGGGATTTTTCTCAGTGTCAGATTCAACATTAAAACTATTATTACAATTCATCTCATAATAAATGGTGGATTGTCCATACTACAGTTTCTTCATATTATATACTAGTATGTAACCATTACAATTAGAGAAGTACATCTATGCATTAATAGGAAAAGAGCTCCATTACATACTGTTAGACAAAAAAGGAAAAAAGTAAATTAATACATATAGTATGATACTTTTTATGCAGTTTTTTTATAGCCTGACAAAACAATATTTCATTTCTAGATGCCAAGAAGAGCTGGGTGTGGTGGCTCACACCTGTAATCCAGCACTTTGGGAGGCAGAGGTGAGAAGACTGCCTAAGTCCAGAGGTTCCAGACCAGTCTGGGCAACTTGGCAAGACCTTGTCTGCACAATAAATAAAAAAATTAGCCAGGTGTAGTGGCACACACCTGTAGTCCCAGCTACTTGGAAGACTGAGGCAGAAGGATCACCTGAGCCCAGCAGGTTGAAGTTACGATAGCCATGAGCATGCCACTGTACTCCAGTTTCAGTAAGAGAGTGAGACTCCAACTCAAATAAATAAATAAATACAAAGAAGTAGTCTAGGAAGACAAAAACAGATAAGAACAATTACATTTCTGAGTAGATGACAATGGACCAAGATGGAGAATTTAGCATTATATATAATGTTGTTATTTTCTTTGGGAAATTATATTCATATGCCAACTAAAAAGAATCAAAATAGACTTTATTATGCTCAAGAAATTTACTCAACAATCAACACCTCAATATAAATTAACATGAATAGACATAATAAAATTTAATGTAAGATAAAACTAAGTCAAGCTCCTTATAGTATTCACATTTTTCCTTCAAAACTTTGTTCATTTTTATGTTGATCTAAAAAGAGGGACATTAAAACAACCATTCAGGTGAAAACTCAGGGTTTTGATCATCTTGTATGTAATATTACAGAGCATGGAATACTCCAACCCTGAGTCTAAGTACACACAAAACAAAAAACAAAAAATATACTCCTGTGCTTTAAACATATAAAAGACAGAGGAAGACTCGATACATAGAAAATTTATAAAGCATTAAATCAAGTATCCTCTTCAAATCCTTTTAAATGTCTATCCACTATTGTGTCTACAAAAAGATGCAGCATCATTAAACACAAGGTTGAGAGTATCTTCAGCCTCAAGTACAGCAAGAACGTATGGCAGTAAGCCTAAGAATGTGATAGACAAGTGATCAAACAACGAAAGGGAAGGAAGAGGAAAAGAAGAAAGGAAATTAAAAATATACATATATACTAAAGAGAGAAAAGAGGTCTGAAACACACAGGACATTAGTGTCTACAGATGGAGTCATATAATTACTCTAGCACAAAAGAAATTGGCAGTCTGTATTTGCAGAACAATTTACAAAGCATTTTCACATACATTATGGAATATAATCTTTTTTTTTTTTCTTTGAGTTGGAGTCTCACTCGGTCGCCCAGACTGGAGTGCAGCGGCAGCTCCCGGCCACCGCAGCCTCAACCTGCTGGGCTCCGGCGATCCTTCCACCTCAGCCTTCCGAGTAGCCAGAATTACAGGCATGCGCTACCACGCCCGGCTGATTTTTTAATTTATTGTAGAGATGAGGTAACAACATAGTTATCAATTCATTTTAGGGGAAATAAATGGAAGTTCTAAGAGGATAGGAGAACTGCCAAACGTCACACAGCTAAGTGACAGCACGGAGGTCATTGAATTCTAAGCCCAATGTTCAGGGGTCCTCAAACTTTTAAAACAGAGGCCAGTTCACTGTCCCTCAGATCGTAGGAGGGGCAGACTATAGTTTAAAAAACCATTTGCATTAGCACTGAGCGCTATTTGCGTTATCACTGTGATGCAACCCCCAAGCAACTTAACCAACTTCAAAAAAAAAAAAGGCTCTCCTAACTTAAAAAAAAAAAAAAAAAAAAAAGGCTCTCTAACTTCAGGGAAAAAAAGGCCCCCCTTAACCGCAAAAAAAAAAGCCCTACTAACTGCAAAATTAAAAAAAAAAAAAAAATAGACCTCCTAACTTCAAAAAAAAAAAAATCCTAACTTGTTCTTACCTCAGTCCTCAGGCAGCAGCAGGCTCCGCACAGGCAAGCTCGTGACTCGTCCGATCACACCCGAGACTGAGAGGAGTCGAGAGACAGAGAGAAGGAGGGAGTCGGAGAGGGCGACGCACATTCCACACATGCGCACTGCGGGCCCGGACGAGTCGGCTGCTAGGCAGGACAGGCAGCGGCGGCAAAAACACCCGGGGGGCCGGATAAATGTCCTCGGCGGCCGCATGTGGCCCGCGGCGGTAGTTTGAGGACCCCTGCCAATGTTCCTTCCAACATCATGCTGCTACTACAGACTGTTCCTAAACTTACTACTAATTTTCAAATAACCATGAAAATCTCAAGAAGCAAGTGTATTATCAATATAAACATAAGCCGGGCTCGGTGGCTCAGCCTGTAATCCCGCGACTTTGGGAGGCTGAGGTGAGTGGATTGCCTGAGCCCTAGGGTTCGAGACCCGCTTGGGCAGGCGAGACCTCATCTCTACAATAAATCAAAAAATCAGCCGGGCGTGGTAGCGCATGCCTGTAATTCTGGCTACTCGGAAGGCTGAGGCGGAAGGATCGCCGGCGCCCAGCAGGTCGAGGCTGCGGTGGCTGGGAGCGGCCACTGCACTCCAGTCTGGGCGACGGAGTGAGACACCAACACAAAATAAAATAAAATAAATACAGTAAGCTAGTTTTCCTTCCCCTAAGAAAACTAATTCTGAAAACAAAATTCAATCTGTCCTTTCATAATCAATAGAATGGAGTAGGGGAAGAGAGAAGGAAGAGAACGTGGTAATAAAGGGCAGCATGAAGGAGCGTCTTGTGGTGAAGGAGCTGTTCAGCATCCGCAATGTGGTGGTGGATGTATGCATGAATCTACACAAATGATAAAACTGTATGGAACTTAATATACACCCAACAAAAATTATACACACACACACATACATAAATAGAACAAGACCTGTGTGGATTTTGTCAATATCAATATCCTGCCTGCGATATGATGTCACAGCTTTGCAAAATGTTACCATTTGGAGGAAAGAGGGGAAAGGCTACATGGGATCTCTCTGTATTATTTTTTACAACTGCATAAGAATATACAATTACCTCAATAAAAAATTTAATTCAACAAATCAACAGAATGTTCACACCACCAACACTGTATGTAAAGACACAATGTAGTCATTAAAAAATCTTCATATAGTCACTCAAAGACTTCATTACAGTGGAACTGGTAGAGGCCCTACTCATAAAATTAAAATTTTTTAAATTATTTTTTTCAAGACAGAGGTGATAATTTTGAATACTTTTTGAAGACATAATGACTTAAGAGCAAGAGCCAGATCACCCTAGTCAAGCAAATGATAAACCATGAGTGGAACGAGAGTCAGGAAGAGGAAGACAAAAACTCTTTTGAACTAAAATTTTTTCAACTAGGCTACTTAAAAATACCATCTCAAAATATCAACTGACATAATATTAGAAGTGTAAGACAGTTGCTTGGAAAGACAATTAGAGAGGTATGGTAATAATTATGTAATGTACCAAGAACTGTCCAATTATACTAATTAAACTAGCGACTACCTATCTAAGCACATCTTGTGTGCCTGGCATTGTGCTACTTGCTTTATATAAATGAATGAAAATCCTCACAACAACCTTGGGAGGTAATGTGTGGAAACTAATGGATCTCATATAATTTACACAAGGTCAGAAGGTGGCAGAGTTTGACTTTGAATCTAGGTTTATCTGACTCAAGTTTTAGTTTTGTATGCTGTTCATTGTTCCAAAATACACAGGAAAAAAAGGTCTTACCTTAATATTCTGGTACATGACCCTAAAGAAAGGGAAAAATTATATCCAGTAATAGAAAACTGTCACTGATATACTGACCTGCTTGTAAGTTCCATCTAACAAAGTGTCCAGGTGTTGGAGAGGGGCAGGTGTTTTATCTTTGAACCTTGTTAACAACCGACGTTGAATGGCCCGAAATTGTACAGCTCTTTCAGATAAGAGTTCTTCTAATTTTTCACCATGTATCCTCAGCTACAATGAAAAATTTCTTAAATTCAGATTAAATGGACACAAAAATGTTTAAAGTAAGGAGTAAGAAGAATATGGACAATGGCAATAAAAGCTTGAAAAAGAGTAATGAAGAAATTGAAACATAGTATAGAGTTAAGGGAATTAAAACAATGTAGCATTGGATATATGAATAAATACAAAGATAACATAGTGAAATAGATCAAATGAAAATTTAAGAAAGGTGGCCCAGTATCACTGGAGAAAAACAGATTTTTTAATTATAATTTTGCAATAATTGATTACATGGGAAAAAATTTCCCCATTATTTATAGCAAAATAAAGTACAGAGAAATAAAAGGTATAGACACAATAAAAACACACAAAAAATAAAAATTTTAAAGATAATCTTGGCATAGAAAAGTACTTCATTACTATGAGTCAAAGCCAAAAGACACACACAAAAAAAACTTGATAAATTACCAATTATAAAACAAAAACAGTTAATTCTACATAATTTTAAAAATATTACTAGCAAAATGATAAGACAAACAGCAAACTACAAAAAAAAACAGTACACCACAGAAACAAAGTGTTGTGTCCATAATATCTAGAAAGCATCTGCTAATCTACATGAATGTGACTACGACCTAGTAGAAATCAGTAAGAAAAAGAGTAATAATTCAATAGAAAAATGAGTAAAGTTTTACAAAAAAGTCAAATAAATAGCCCTTAAGCATAAACCTCTGACCTAAAAATCCTACTTCTAGGAATTTATCCTAGAGATGTGCTTGCAAAAAGTAATGTACTTATATACAAAATTGTTTGTTCTGTTGTTACTATAGTAAGATACTATTAATAATCAAAATGCCCATCAACAGAGGAATTGATTAAATAATGACTACACTGCAATACTACTAGTTACTGATATGCAATGCTGTCCAAAGAAATTAAAGGGAAAAAAGCAAAAAAACACAGAACAGTATGTGTGATATGATACCATTCATTCTTTTAAAAAAGAAAAAATAAATAAACCAGTATATTAACATAGTTTTGACTGAATAGAGTATTTCTAGAAAGATATACAAGAAACTGCATACCAAGCATTGCCACCAAAGAGATTGAGCACCTGGGGAATGAGACACAGAAATGACCCTTTTCACTATAACCCATCTCATAACTTTTAAATGAAAATTATTTTACAACACGAAAGTTTATCAAAGTCATAGGGTAAAAGGAACACTCCATGATACCAGGTCACATGAATCACATGAACTGCTAATTCAATCTTATAATAATAAACTAGTAAGCAATAGTTCTGGAATAAATTTCAGATTCAAAATATTCAGAAGTCAAGCATATTTTAGTTTATATTTCTGGTACCAAACCAAATTCCTTATCTTTTCAGTACATTATTATCCAGATACATGAAAAAAATTATATATGAAATAAAAGTAACTTGAAATATTATTAACTTCTTTTAATCTAAATTTTAGAAGCATCAAACAGTTAACTAAATCAAAGAATATGCTCCTGAGGGGGGAAAAAATCTTTCCTTACCAAAAATTAAGTGATAAAAATATACATTTTTTAATCAATATTTTTTATTATGATATTGTGGGGTACAATTAAGGGTTAGGTATACAAATATGCTTCGTTCAGGCACCCTTATTGATAAGGTGTCTCCCCATCCCCAGACAGATATTTACTACCATTAATCCCATCTCCCTTCCCCTTGCCCCCCATAGTTTCCCACGACTGTCAGACATATGCTTATACGATTACATTGGATGTTCAAGCTCCACTATATGAGTGAGAACATGTGATACTCAGATCTTTGTTTCTGTGAGAGATCACTCAGTATTATAGACTATAGTTCCATCCAGGTTGCCGCGAAATTCATGATTTTGTTCTTTATTATGGCTGCGTAGTATTCCAACATGTATATGTACCACTTTTTTTTTTTTTGAGTTAGAGTCTCACTCTATCACCCAGACTAGAGTGCAGTGGCCACTCCCAGCCACCGCAGCCTCGACCTGCTGGGCTCCAGCGATCTCCAGTCCTCTTTTGATGGACAGCATGGTTACTTCCAGGCTCTTGCTATTGTGAACAATGCTGCGATAAACATACGTGTGCAGGTATCTTTTTTATAGAGTGATTTGAGTTCTTCATGGTATATTCCCAGTAGAGGGATTGCAGGGTCATATGGTAGGTCACAATTTAGAGCTTTTAGGAATCACCATACTGTTTTCCACAGAGGTTGTACTAGTTTGCACTCCCACCAACAGTGTATAAGTGTTCCCTTTTTGCCACACCCTCTTCAGCAACTGTTATTTTTTGAGTTACTGATAATTACCATTCTGACTGGAGTTAGGTGGTATCTCAGTGTAGTTTTGATTTGCATCTCCCTGATGATTAGTGAGGTTGAATATTTTTCATGTGTCTGTTGGCTCCTCGGATGTCTTCCTTTGAGAAGTGTCTCTTCATATCTTTTGCCCATTTTATAATGGGGTTGTTTGTTTTTTTCTTTTCAGGACGTTTGAGTACCTTGTAGATCCGAGATGTTAAGCCTTTGTCAGACCTGGAGTTGGCAAATACTTTTCCCAGTCTGTAGGCTGTCTCCCTGCTCTCTTGATGGTTTCTTTGGCTTTGCAGAAGCTTGTCAGTTTAATAAGGTCCCACTTCTCTATCTTATCTCTTATGGCCTGTGTGTTTCGGGTTTTGTTCAGGAATTGGATGCCAGTTCCAAGTTCCATGAGGGTATGTCCTTCATTTTCTAAGGTTCTTATAGTTTGAGGTTTTACATTTAGGTCTCTGATCCATTTAGAGATAATTTTTGTGTATGGGGATAGATAGGGGTCTTGTTTCAATCTTCTGCATGTGGTCAGCCAGTTTTCCCAGCACCATTTACTGAATTGTTCTCCTCTCCCCAGTGGTAGGTGGTGGAGGCTTTGTCAAAGATGAGTTGGTTGAGAAATTGAGGTTTTGCTTCTGGAATCTCAATTCTATTCCATTGATCTATATGCCTGTTCCTTTAACAATACCAAGCTGTTTTGATTATTGTAGCTTTATAGTAAAGTTTGAAGTCTGATAATGTGATACCACCTGCTTTGTTTTTTTTGCTGAGGATTGTTCTAGCTATTCTTGGACGTTTGTGTTTCCATATGAATTCCTGTGTTGTTTTTTCTAGGTCTGAGAAGAATGTTGCTGGTAATTTGATGGGTATTGCATTAAATCTGTAGATTGCCTTAGGTAAGATGGACATCTTCACAATGTTGATTTTTCCAATGCATGAGCATGGGATATTTTTCCACTTGTTTATGTCATCTTTGATTTCTTTGAGCAGTGTTTTATAGCTTTCATTGTAAAGGTCTTTCACATTTCTGGTTAGGAAGATGCCAAGGTATTTCTTTTTTGTGTGTGGCTATTGTGAATGGAATTGTGCTTTTTATTTGGGTTTCTGTTTGTTTATTATTGGTGTAAAGAAATCTGATGGTTGCCAGGATCAGTGGCTCAGCCTGTAATCCTGTGCCTTTGGGAGGCTGAGGTGAGTGGATTGCCTGAGCCCGCGGGTTCAAGACCCGCCTGGGCAGTGAGACCTCATCTCTACAATAAATCAAAAAATCAGCCAGGCATGGTAGCGCATGCCTGTAGTTCCGGCTATTCGGAAGCCTTAGGCAGAAGGATCCTGTCGGAGCCCAGCAGGTTGAGGCTGCAGTGGCCAGAACCGGCCACTGCACTCCAGTTCAGGTGACAGAGTGAGACTCCAAATCAAAAAAAAAAAAAAAAAAAGAAATGCAATTGTCTTTTGCACATTTGTTTTATATCCTGAGACTTTGCCGAAGTCCTTTATCAGTGTAAGGAGGTTTTTGACAGATTCTCTTGGGTTTTCAAGGTACACGATCATGTCATCTGCAAAGAGAGATAGCTTGACTTCCTCTTTTCCTATTTGAATATCCCTGATTGCCTTCTCTTCTCTGATTGCCCTAGCCAGGACTTCCAATACTATATTGGACAGGAGGGGTGAGAGTGGGCATTCTTGTCTTCTTCCAATTTTCAGGGGAAATGGTTCCAGTTTTTGTCCATTTAGGAGTGTGCTGGCTGTGGGTTTCTTGTAGTTGGCTTTTACTATTTTGAGGTATGTTCCCCGTATGCCTAGCTGTTTGAGGGCTTTTATCAAGAAGGGGTGTTGGATTTTATCAAAAGCTTTTTCTGCATCTAATGATATAACCTTGTGGTTTTTGTTTTGACATCTGTTGATGTATTTAATTACATTTATGGTTTTACGAATGTTGAACCAGCCTTGCTTCCCGGGGATGAAGCGTACTTGGTCATGATGGATGATCTTTGAGATGTGTTGCTGAATCCGGTTCACTAGGCTCTTGTTGAGAATTTTAGCATCTATGTTCTTCAAAGATATTGGCCTGTAGTTCTCTTTCTTTGTTGGGTCTTTACCTGGCTCGGGTATCAATGTGATGTTAGCTTCATAAAATGATTTGGGGAGAGTTCCATCTTTCTCAATTGCCTGGAATACCTTCAGTAAGATTGGTATAAGTTCCTCCTTAAATGTCTTGTAGAATTCTGCTGGAAAGCCATCTGGTCCAGGGCTTTTTTTTTGTAGGTAGTTTTCTTATTATGTAGTCAATTTCCTTGATTGTTATTGGTCTATTTAGGGTCTCAATTTCTTCTTGTTTCAACCTAGGCAGGTTGTGTGATGACAGAAAGTCCATTTCCTTCAGGTTTTCAAGTTTGTTTCCATACAAGTGTACATAGTAGTCTCTAATGTTCTTTTGTATTTCTTCAGGATCAGATGTGACTTCATCTTTTGTGTTTCTGATTGTGTTTATTTGGGTTTTTTCTCTCTTTTTCTTGCTCAGTCTAGTTAAAGGACCATCAATCTTGTTTATCCTTTTGAAGAACCAGCTTTTTGTTTCATTGATTTTTTTGTATTATCTTTTTGTCTTCTATGTCCTGGATTTGGGCTTTTATTTTGGTGATCTGGATTTTTCTGCTGAAATTAGGGTTTTGGTGGTCTTGCTTTTCCAGCTTTTTTAGGTGGCTTCTTAGGCTGTTAATCTGTGATCCTTCCATTTTATTCATGTGCGTTTGTAGGGATATAAACTCCCCTCTTACTACAGCTTTCATGGCATCCCAGAGATTTTGGTAAGATGTTTCTTTATTTTCATTTGTTTCCAGGTATCTTTTAATCTCTATTTTGATTTCATCATTGTCCCAGGAGTTGTTTAGCATCATGCTGTTTAGTGTCCATGTCTTTGTGGGTTTTGGGGGGAACTTGTTGGTGTTAATGATTATTTTTATTCCACTGTGGTCTGAGCAGGTGCATGGCAAAATTTCAGTCCTTTTAAATTTGCTTATGCTTGCTTTATGGCCAAGTATGTGGTCGATCTTAGAGTACGTTCCATGCGGTGATGAGTAAAATGTGTATTCTGTTGTCTTTAGATGGAGGGTTCTGTAGGTATCAATTAAGTCCATTTGATCAAGAGTCACATTGAGGTTTCCAACCTCGTTGCTGATTTTTTGTCCTGATGATCTGTCTAGGGTTGTGAGTGGGGTATTAAAGTCCCCAGCTATGATGGTATTGGAGTCAATGTCTTTTTTTAGTTTACCTAGGAGCTGCTTTATGAAAGTTGGTGCTCCTATGTTTGGTGCATATATGTTTAGGATGGATATTTCTTGTTGAATTGAGCCTTGGATTGAGCCTTTTATCATTATGCGGTGGCCTTCTGTATCTTTTTTAATTTTTGATAGCTTAAAGGGTTATTTATCTGAGATTAAGATCGCAACTCCTCCTTTCTTTTGTGCTCATTTGCCTGAAAATTTGTTTCCCATCCTCTTACTTTGAGTCTGTCAGTGTCCTTTCTAGTGAGGTGAGTCTCTTGAAGGCTATAGATTGTTGCCTGGTGATATTT
>NW_007113174.1:383809-479442 GCF_000164805.1 Carlito syrichta | reverse complement strand
CCTGGGTAGGCTATTCTTGGTTGAAATTGTTTATCTTTTAGAACTTTGAAGATAAGGCTCCAAGCTCTCCTAGCCTGGAGGTTTTCTGTAGATAAATCTGCCTTTATTCTAATTGGTCTTCCCTGGTATGTAGTCTGACCTTTTTCTCTTGCAGCCTTTAGGATTTTCTCTTTTATACCAACTTTGTTTAGGCAAATTATTATATGTCTGGGAGTTGGTCTTCTCATTTGTTGTCTTGTAGGGGTTCTCTGAATCTCTTGTGTTTGAATTTTTTCATCCTTGATGAGATGAGGGAAGTTTTCTTGAATGGTTTCATGAAATGTTTGTTCCAGTGTGACCTCTGCTTCTCTCTCTGCCTCAGGAAGTCCAATTACTCTTCGGTTTGGTCTCTTGAAGTGATCATTCATCTCTTGCAAGTTTTCTTCTGTCTTTTTGAGCTTCTTTTCTATGCTCTTGACAGTTTGGGTTAGTTCTGTGTTTTGGTCTTCGAGCTCTGAGATTCTTTCTTCTGCTTGGCTAATTCTGCTTTCCATGCTTATTAGTTTGTTATTTATTTCCATCACAGTATTCTTTACTGCTGCTATTTCTGACATCAGCTCCTTCCTATTTTCCTCTTGTCTCTCCTCAATTTTTTAAATTCTCTCTATTAATGTCTTGATGTCTGGGTTTATTGCATGTGACTAGTCATTCTGGGGGCTCTTCATTGTTTGTGATCCGGGATCTGTTTTCTCAGTGTCTGATCTCCCAGGGGTCTGTGTGAGACCTATATTCTTCTTTTGGTTTTTCTTCGTTTGTGCGGTTTTTTTCCCCCTCCCTACTTTTTCCTTCCCTCCACATCACTGTCTTCTTTAATTCTGTTATTCAGGGGTAGAGGGATTGCTTTTACTTCTGTTTGTTCAATCTCCTATTCTTTATGTATGCCCTCTTACTTTGTTCAGTTCTGGGGTTGCACTGTAGGTTGGGGGTGGTCCTTTTGGCAGTTTTGAGATTTACTTAAGGGGGGAGCTGTGATTCGAAATCTATCTGCAGGTCCTGGTACTCGCCAACAGGTGTATGAATAATCTGAAACCCACTTCCCACTGTCTTGGAATCTGTTCATTCAGTGGGGCTGTAGGTTTACTCCCTGAAATAAAATGTGGTTAGCAGAGGGAAGAGAATGGAGCAGACACTGGGGGGAAGAGGGGGGTAGGGAGAGAGAGGCGTAAGGGGGGAAACAGATGAGTGCACCAACAAATGGAGAGAGAGACCTAAATTGAAACAGATAAAAACAATAGACCACGGCTACAGACTAACCAACTCCCATACAAAAAAAAATAAAACATACAATGATGCTAACATACAAGCTAAACAACCACCTTATTGGTGTGCTGTTCCTCTATACAAAGATATGGTTTACAGAGAGGAGGAAAGAGAAGAAAAGGAAGAGGAAAAGAAAAAAAAGGAACAAAACAGTAGAAATAGAATTAAGTCATTAAACTAACAGAACCAATCGAGCACACTCTGAGACTTTTCGTTTAAATCCAATGTCCTTTCAGCTCTGATTTCTAGCTGTCTTTTCAAGCTGGTAAATTAGTTCACAGTTAGGGTCAGTTGCCCCTGGCCTGCTGTGACGGACAGTTCAGACCACCCTCCGTTCACCACTCAAATCTGGTCTGTGTCTCTTTTTCAAACCTGTTTCTCCTGGTTTGGTGTTGTTACCTTGAATCACCAGCAGGTGGTGCTATCTCAGCTGCTCGCCCCAGAGGGGGTAGAGCCGGACAGAGGTCGGGCAGAGGCCGGAGATGGAAGCCTGTCTCACGGAACACGGGAGGAGACCCACGGCCGGCAGGAAATCACAGTGGCAGCAGAGGTGGCAGCAATCCCAGCAGATCTTGCCTGCATGGGCTTCAAGGACTAAAGTCGAGGATCGCCTCAAGCACGGGTGGCATGATGCGCTATGGCTGCCACGGAGGCTGCAGTGGTGCTGGCGGCTGCTGTGTCTGCAGCTGCAGTGGTTGTCCAGACCGCTGAGATGCCCCAGCGGTGGTGACAGCTGAGCTCCATGTGAAGAACAGGCTGCCAACGTTGGGGTCCGCAGCCCCCGGGGAAAGAGCCAGAGACCCTCTTGTTCTCCTTTCCAGAGGGTTTCATAGACCAGGTTGCCCCGTTGCCATCTTGCCAGAAGTCCCAAAAATACATTTAAAAATAACTAAATATTTAAGAGAACAGTAGCCTAATTATCAATAGTTCACCCTTGTAATTGTATAATTTACCACTATAATAATATAAACAGATATTCTCAATATTCAGCCAGGTTATCATTCCTTTGAATGCGTAACCAAGCAGCAGTTATTGAAATATTGTCACATATCAGAATTTCAACCTTTAACAAATATTTATTGATCCCAAGGTCAAGCACTTTTCCAAGCACTAGTAATTACAACAATGAATAAAACAGACAAAAATCACTACCTTCGTGGAGCTTACACTCCAAGGGACGCTTCCAAAAGTCATCTTGATTCATTGTTAAACATTGTATTAATGGTTAAAAGCAGAAAGTAGGGACAGAGAGCAAAGGAAGTATAATCCTAGTCCCCTTAATTTGTGTGTGTAACAAATGAAAGGGCTGTAGTTCACCATATTCTCAAAGTATATCTTCAGAAAAAAAAATCCCATGATGTGGAAATTCCAGAGTTACTAGCCAGCAAAAAAGTAGAAAAACTCATATATAAAACTTATTATCAAGAGTATTTAATATTCTCTATTTTAAATAGAACAAATATGTAACTTGTATACCCTTTCTGTGAACTCTTTTTCATAAACTACTAGACTGCAGTTTTGCACAGTAAGTAAGAATTTCTTAAAATATATCCTGGAGAACAGCAAAGGTTCTCAATCCTTAAAATGTCTAAATATATTCTCCCAAACTGTATCGAGTTTGGAGCCACAATTCAATCAAAGACATACTGTTCTAGAAAATATTATCATCATAGATGTGGAAAAACTCAAATAAATTCCATTGATTTACTAATGACATAATTATTCATAATCGGATTGTATACACCTGAAATTGTCCTTTAATGATCACACTGCAGCAAGTTTTCTTAGGTGAAAATCAATGCTCTCAGAATGTTCAACAGTTGACTGACAAATTACATGTCTGATAATCTCTGTCCCTCTCTCTCTCTCACTCTCAGACACACATACACACACACACACACACACACACACACTCCATAGCTAATAAACTGAAATGTCTATTGATTTCTTAAAGAAGTCATTTTAAGAACCAATGCTAACCTGAATGATGTTCAAAATTCTCTCAAAACTCCCCTCTTGTATTGCAATATAGAGTCTGTTTAAAGGTTCTATAAGTAAGGGAAGCCTGGTAACTTTATTTTAATACATGAGACATTTAAAACAATGACTGTCATTGTCCAATTCATTCACAAAACATGACTTTTAACTATTTCCAAATATCAAATCAGTCTTCAAAGGATGAAGATTTGCCATCACTGACACACTTAAGAGAATCTAACGTGGGCTCTGAAGGCATTTCCAAAAAAGAAATACAAAAATATTCAAAGCAACCAAAATCACTGACGAATCTAATTTGTTAGACATTTAATCATTCAGCATTTACCAAGCACTCACTGTGCTTGGTACTGGAGCATATTTTTAGTGCTTAACCCTCATTCAGGTGCAAGTTCTGATGTGCTTGTTAAAAATGATAAAGAAAATTTGCTTCACTTTACAATAACACCTCATTTACGGCCTACTAGAATTAGTTAGCCAAATGGCCACCAATAAGCCCAAATCGGTTTAATGCTGGGTTATTGGGGTCAAGGGTTAAGTTCCCATGTGGGAGAATTAAATCTGCTTTGTTCCAAGACCAGACAAAAAGCTTAGCTCCAAGCAGTCACTCTGTAAATGCCCGTAACTGTTCACAAACTGAGCAAGGGGGCAGGAATGGATTCACAAAATCTACCAACCACATAAGAATAAACAACTCAAAGCACACAGCCTAATAGAATGTATACTAGAATTCTTCAAGAGCATCTATTTCTCTTTCAGATATTTAGGTACGTGTATTATAGTTGATGTTGGTTGTCATACACACCTCAAAATGATGATCAATTAACTCAAAATATTCTTGTAGGGGCATAGATCCAGAAAAAGAACATGCAAAATCTTTGATTCCCTGTTTTTCGAAATATTCTTGAAGGCGAAGAATAAGCTCATTAGTTATGAGCCAAAGATCTTCAAATTGTTCACTCTGAATGCGATATCGTTCTAAGAGAGAAGAAATAATTAAGGAAAACGCTTATTAATGCATAATTACTAGCTGAAACTTCATGAACTAACACTAACCCTGACATGAATACCACAAGGACAAAGATTTCTTATTGTAATATAGATACTATTCCACTGACTTTATAAAAATATTTCTACTGTTTCATTGCTACTTTCTGCATCAACCACTTAACATTTTCAAACCTAATTACAAAGGTAGGTGGTCACAGTGGCAAGCTATAGAGCATTTCCCTTTTTGTTATGTATATTTTAATGTTTCAGTACAATAAAAACACCCAAATTTGGGTTCTTAAATAAAAAATCTTTATTTAAAAAGCAAGAAAGCCATTGCAAAAGTACAATCTGGTATCATTAGTTTGTTTCATAGTATTGATGTGAAGTAAAATTTATTCTATAAAAAGTCCCACTCCTGGATACTGTAACCAGTATAAATTCCCATAATCATGAACAAAGTATTTCAATTTTCTAATAGTCCTTTAATTTGAAGAGAGATTTTACAGTCAGATCCTTTCCTAAATATAAATCTTGATTCCTTCTATTACACAAAACCTCAGCTCCAAGACAGCCAGATTTCTATTTCCTACCCTGATGATGACGATACCTGATGACGATGATACTGCTGACAACAATGGTGACAACAATGATGACAGTGGTGGTAAAATCTGATAAAACCAGCTATTATTTGTTGGGCACTGACCTCAGAGCAAGCACTGTGATTGAAAAAGCCCCCTTTTTATAAAAAAGGAAAATGAAGCAAAGAGAATTTTGAAGACTTGTCAAAAATCAAAAGCAAATTAAAAGCCAGCACTAGAATTCATAACACATATCCTTCAAAGGAAGAATCCGATCTACAACCTACTTATTCTTTAGGACCTGGCTTAAATCTTTTCTATCCCAAGAAAAACTTTATTTCTCTAATATTTGATTTCTCTAAGCCCAGTGTGCATCAGGCACTGTCTTAAACACTTTATATTCACTTTCTCATTTAAACTTTAACAGCCCTATGGGGAAAATAGTGTTATCACCATTTTACAGAAAAATAAATCAAGTCACAGAAAATTTTAAGTAATTTGCCAGGTCATCTAGCCAGTAAGTAACAGAGCAGGGACTAAAACTCTAGATATTAAAGCAAAGGTTAACTTTTTTTTTTTTTTTTTTTTGAATCTCAGTCCGTCACCCAGATTGGAGTGTAGTGGCCGCTCCCAGCCACCGCAGCCTCGACCTGCTGGGCTCCGGTGATCCTTCCGCCTCGGCCTTCCAAGTAGCTGGAACTACAGGCACACGCTACCACACCTGGTTAATTTTTGATTTATTGTAGAGATGAGGTCTCACCAAGTTGCCCAGGCAGGTCTCGAACCCGCGGGCTCAGGCAATCCACTCACCTCAGCCTCCCAAAGGCGCGGGATTACAGGGTGAGCCACCGAGCCCGGCGCAAAGATTAACTATTAATCTCAAATGCCTCATATGATTGCATCTCTCTGAATTTATACAGACTACTATGTCTACATTTCACCAGGCTCTCAACCATAAATAAGCATGCATTCTTATTTAACTTCCCAGATAATTATATTCAGTCCCTTCAAAGGGATTACACACTTTTTGAAATCTAAGACTAAGTCTTCTGTTCCATTTAATTCACCATTTATTGAGCATCTATCATGTACAACATCATAAAGAAAGAACTTTTGGGAGTACAAAGATGAACTCAGTCTTCTTGCTTAGGAGTCTGAAGTCCAGCTAGGGTAACATGATAAATGAACATATAAAATATTTCTTTACATTCTTGGTAAATTCTATAAATATAATACATCTTCAGATTGATTATTAGGACTTCAATTTGTCATCCCCAGCCAGAATTCAATAATACATTTCCTCTCATTCCCAGTCATCCTCTTTTTCAATGATATGAGGAATAAAATACACTGGGTATGCTTGCCACAGTCCGTGCAAACACCCTGGTCTTCTCTGCTGCTATCATATCATTCTCCTTGGCGCTTCCCAGCCCTCCCTTCACCCCAGTCTTATTCTGGATACTAACTTCTGCCCATGACACTGATCAGATGTTTTCATTATTTCACCCCCCTCAGAGATAACAGAACCAAGATCAGAGATAACAACTTTTACTTTTCTTTGTAAATGTCATTGAAGTTGTTAATGCTTTAGAGACAGCACAATTCTGGTGGGGTAGAAAAAGAGAGGTAGAGGGGAGAATGATAATGAAAAAGACAGTATCAGAATCCTCTAAATGTAGTCTTATCCAAGATAAGTTTGGGATCCAAAATATTAAAATCAGACTGGTATTTATTTACTTTCATTCATTTATATAACTTAATGCAAGATTCTGGGGATAAAATCAAGAATAAGGCAAGAGCCTCTGCCCTCAGGGAGCTCACAGACTTGGAACCATGGCCTGATGGTAGGAGAGTGAACGCTGCTTCCCCTGTCACTGATTCAGGACCTCTCATCAGGGTTGACCTTGCCACTGAGGTGCCACAACTTCCCTCCAGGGGATATATTACCATTTTCAAGTACAGGAATGCCTATCACAGAGCAGGAGAATTAGATGACAGCAAGGGAGCTGCAAAGGGCAGAAGTCATGATAAGAACTGTATAATAATCATATATGTTCACAGTTGCCTGAGGAAAGAGATTTACGCCTTTGAAACAAATGTTTTTAAGACTTTAAGCACCTTGATCTTTGGTGCTTTCTTGAAAGTTTCCTTGTGAATGGTAAAACTCACAGAGAAAGAAAAAAGGGTCCTTTCATGAGGTACAGGCCCGTCTGTCCCTCCCTCCATCCTGGTGCAGATACTGGGTTCCAGTTTAGTGCTGCCTCTAAGTCCCAGGCATTTGTCCCTCCAGGGACAGTGTTTGGTTTCTGGCTCAGAGCTGTCTTCATGATCCTGTCTTTCTGTTTATCTGTCCATCTTGGGGTAGCTGCTTTCTCCAGGCCTGACCACCCCGCTAGTCCCAGGCAACACTCTACATTTTGTGGGGAAGAAAACTGAGGCTGGCCAGCTACATCTTTTTGCAGCTTTGTGTTCCCCCAGGACACTGGTTTCATATCCTGCCACACCAGGCCTCATAAATAAAGTAAATATAGCTGGAAAAGTTTCACGCTGCTGTGATCCTGGCCAGAGAGGACAGCAAGATGTAGTGGTGGTTCTCAGTCTTAGAGCCAGATGTGGTAGTGGCAGGCATGGACTAGCCTGCTCAAGATATATATATTGGCACTGCCACACTTGACCACAGTTATCCTCACTACAGGCAGCATCTGCAGAACGTAATCACCAGTGGCCCACAGCTGCACCATGAGCTCCCACATTGTGCATTCCAGGCAAGGGCCCATGTCCTCCTACTACACCTTTCCTAGGAAGAAATACATCTTTCCCAGAGTGAACAATTCCCTCACAGGTTTAGAACTCTGCTAATAGGGTCATGTCTACCTCCTTGTCCAGGGTGATGGAATGTCCCAAAATGGGGAACATGGCTGAGGAGAGGGTACTGCTGGTGTTCTTTTGGTGGAAGTGGCTCTGCAGGGCCCAGTCTTAGTGGCAGCTGCAGGTGGAGTCTCCAGGTGGGAGAGGCCAGTGTGGACATGATGACCAGTGTCTTCGAGATTGTCCCTTCTGCCTGCATGTCTATCCTGTTCCAGGCCTCTTACAACTACTTCTCAGAAGCTGCCTGCTTCATGTTGGCTTCCCACACCATCTCGTGGGCTTCTTTGAACACACTGGCAACTAGCTCCTACAGCTTGTGTTCTAGCTGCTTCTATACCTCAGATAGCTGCCCACAGTCCTCATCCTTCAGCTGCAGCTCCTTCTGAGTTCTGCGCAGCTCCTCCTTCAGGAGCTCACAGTCCTTCATATGAATCCCCATGGAGATCCTACAGGAATACCTGCCGAGAACATCAGAGAGGAGGTCCCTCCAGGGCTCATTAAGTTGAACAAGATCCTTTACAACTCCCAGATTCTGAGATTTCTGCATTAATATGCTCATTTCCTTTCATATATGTATAATTTAAAAAATATGCATATGTACCTTTTAATAAAACATTTAAAATGGTGTTTGACATATTAAGCACTCAATAAATGTTACTTACTATCATTATTGCTTTCATTAATTTCCCCAATTTATTGTAAACTAAAAGGCAGAGATTTTGCCATAAATTTCTTTACACCCACATAGAAACTAGCTAACCAAGTAACTTTCAAAGTTATCTTTTTTTAAAATAATGTCTTTTATAAAACATGTTTCCTTTAGCAAAGAATTTGTTGTCATTTCAGATATAGCTAGAAATTTTTAAAGAAATATTATAGTGATAATTTTTTAAAGATTCTAGATGGATTCCAAATAAGCTTCCACATGCAGGTAGAAAAATCTGAGGTGTAAAGTAACTATAAATTAACCTAATAGGGCCTCACCAGACACTATCACCCATACCCAATAGCTTAACAATGTATGGCCAATCAGCAGCTTATGCTATTTAAATGTAAATTCTTGCTAAACAACTCTTTCCCTTTAAAAATCCACTTGTAACTGCTACCAATCAGAGTAAATTCAGGGCAACTTCAAGCTATGCTCCCTAGTTGCAGTCCTTACGCATGGCCCAAATAAACTCTCCACTTACATTTTAAAAGATATATAAATAAATAGAGGAAAGAAAAAGTTGGGGTGTAGCCAAAACATATATAAGGAATTTAAAAAAATTTTTTTTTGAGTCAGGATCTCACTCAGTCACCCAAGTTAGAGTTCAGTGGCACAATCATGGCTCACCACAGTCTCAAACTCCTGGGCTCAAGTGATCCTCTGGTCTCAGTCTCCTGAATACCAAGCCCAGCTCATTTTTTTATGTTTTGCAGAAACGAGGTCTCACTATGTTGCCCAGGCTGGTCTCAAACCCTTGGGCTCAAGCAATCCTGCCTTGACCTCCCAAAGTGCTGGGATTACAGGGGTTAGCCACTGTGGCTGACAAAATTTCTTATGTATAAAATGAAATAAAGATATAGAGAGGAAGTTTTCTCATTCAACTATAATTTTTCAGTAAAAATGTGTCACAATATCTTAAAGAGATACACATAAAAAACTAGGATTATTATGACATGTTTAAAAGAACTCTGACATCTGGCTCTAATGTAAAAAATTATTATTTCAAGGTACCTGAATAAAGTAAATGAACAAGTCGTGAGAATATCTGTGGGAAGAACATTTCAAGTCAAGGGACCTGTAAGTACAAAGGCACTGAGGCAGGATATGCTTTTAGGAACACCAAGGAGCAAAGTATGGCTAAAGCTGAGTGAGCAGTTTTTTATGTTGCACTATAACAAGCTATTACAGTAGTTTCTATTAAACTACCCACGTAGGTATTGCAAGAAAATCTGGAAAAAATTTGTTGTCATTTCAGATATAGCTAGAAATTTTTAAAGAAATATTATAGTGATAATTTTTTAAAGATTCTAGATGGATTCCAAATAAACTTCCACAAGCAGGTAGAAAAATCTGGGGTGTAAAGTAACTATAAATTAACCTAATAGGGCCTCACCACACACTATCACCCATACCCAATAGCTTAACAATGTATGGCCAATCATTTTATTCAGTTAGTGAGAAAATTGATCAGAAATTACCATTTGAGAAAACATGGCAAGGGCTGAGTTCTTGACAGGGAAAGAAAAACCCAACTGGCATCTACCCAGATGACTCACCAAAAGTACTCGACTTAGTTCTCATTTACAGCTTACACTGAGCATGGGTTATATGAAGGAAAACAGGGGAGGCTACAGGCTGGCCAAGAAAGGCAGCAGCACTCCAAACTCTTCCCCTAGAAAAGTCAAGAGTCTTGCATCAGTTTTCTATAAGTGGGACTCCTTCCCTGCTCCTAGCAGGCAACAAAATCTCTAATCAGACTAAATAAAAAGTGGGCAAGTTTAAACTTTTCCCTTCTCCTCTTATGCAAACTTGAGTTATCTCAACAAGGGCCTATAAACTCTGAGAAACCCATCAAAATCTCCCATATTGGACAAACACTTTTCATCTCTAAAGATAAAGTAAAAGAGAAAAGTCATAGTTTCAATAAGACTTAAGGTAACACTGCATCTATTAATTTATTCAAAAAACATTGTTGAGCACTAAGTTCTAGGGGACAACAGTGAACAACACATACATGGTCCTGGTCCTCATCCTAGTGAAAAGGGCCGAAAATAAGCAAGTAAATAACATATAAGATAGAATTGATAAAAATACTCTTATATAGAATAAAAAGGGTACTGTAAAAAAGACTAATGAATGTTCCTTCTCGAGATACTATAGTCAGAGAAAGGCTATACTGAGAAGGTGATAATAGTGGTAGTATCAATAGTGAAAAGTATGAAAATAATACTAGCAGCTAAATTTACCTAGCACATACAATTTATCAGGAAATCATGACATGCTTTTTAGGGATTATTTCATTTGATTAATATATAATATTACCATATTATTTTATTGCATTTTATAAATTGAAAAACAGATGGTTAAGTCATTTTTCAAAAGTCATGCAAAATAATTATAAGTCAGAGGTAGGATTTAAACTATCGATTTGAGTCTAGACACCACATTTCTAATCATTTCATGCATAAAGCATGGGACTGAAGTTTGGGAAAACAGACAAGGTAGAGAAAATGGCAAGCAAAAAGACTTCAGGGCAGAAAATGTCAGACATGTACCAAGAACTCAACGAAAGAGAGTGAGGAAGAGAGTATTCCTAGATGAGGCTGGACATCATCAGGTCAGGGTTAGAACTTATAGAAAGACCTACAGGACTTGGCAAAGTGTTCACAATATAATACATGCAAAGTATCTAAGCTGGAAGGTGGCATGGTATGATTTATTAGCGTTTGTTTCTTTATTTTTGTTATTGCCAATAGAAAAGAATCAGAAAAAGGAAAGAATGAATTTAACACAATAGCCATGGTCTAAGTAACAGATTGTGTTGCCATATGGAACAACCAAGGACATCATGTTAGGACGCAAACCTCTAGTTTCTCAAGTTTTACCCTCTAAGAAAATCTTAAAATCTAGTAAAATTTGAAATCTGTAACATTAGTAAAAATAAATTTCAATCTTCAATTTCTTCAAATATACAAAGGGGAAAATCAAACATTCATCATAGGTTGTTACGGAGAACAATCATGAGGGGCACCCCCCCAAAATTATCTTATGGAGGGTGGACTCTATGAGTACAGGCTTTCCCCAACTGGTAAGTGTTCTAGGAACCCATTACCAGCTAGCATTATTGTGAGAGCTGCATTTAGCTTCAGTGAATTTTTTCTTTCAACAAGTTTGCCCATTTTGTGACAGGTGATTTACACGAACTTACCCATACTGCACTGAGTATTCAGCAGTCTTGAACCAAAAAGACGGTATGATCCCCATGTCCCACTCTCTCTATTCATCTGATCTCGCCCTGAGCAACTTTTTTCTGTTTCCCTGGAGGAAAAACATCCTCAAAGAGAAATGTTTTGCTGGTGTGGAGGAAGTGAAACAAAAAATGGCAGAAGCACTAAAAGGCATCAAAATGGATAAATTCAAAACTGTTTTGAGCAGTGGAAAAAAAGCATCTTGATAGGTGTATTGCATCAAATGGAAATGGAAGGTCACCGACACAACATGTAAGAATAAATACACAATTTTTTATAAATAAATTCCAGGTTTTTTTGATTCCCCTCCTTGTATAATGCTATGTGGCAAAGAGCTATACAAATGCAATTTATCGTTGGATCCTTAAAATTTAGATCAAGAAATCTGATACTCAAAAATGTCAGTTGAATATATTAAAATCATCTAATATAAAAAGTATAGATTAAAACAAGTAAAAAAATCTAAAACTCAAGAAAAACCTAAATATAAGTAAAATTCTAGATATCTAATAAGTATTCTACTAAGACCAAGTAGAATTAACACATTACTGTTACCAAATAATAAAAATGTAAAATTCATAATAAACACTTAAACAGGTGAGATATTTTCTATAACTTTACATTTTTAGACTGGGCACAGTGGATCACGCCTGTAATCCCAGTACACTGGGAAGCCAAGGCAGGAAGATCACTTGAGTCCAAGAATTTGAGACCAGTCTGGGCAACATCATTAGACCCCATTCCTACAAAAAAATTAAAAATTAGCCACGTGTGGTGGCACACACCTGTAGTCCTGGCTACTGAAGAGGCTGAGGTGGGAGGATCACTTGAGCCCAGGAGTTCGATGCTACAGTGAGCTATAATCATGCCACTGCACTCCATCTTGGGTGACAGAGCAAGATTCTGTCTCTTAAAAAAAAAGTAAAACATTAAAAAGTAAAAATAAGCTGGACTCGGTGGCTCAGCCTATAATCCCATGCTTTGGGAGGCTGAGGTGAGCGAATTGCCTGAGCCCACAGGTTCGAGACCCGCCTGGGCAACTTGGCGAGAGCTCATCTCTACTAAATAAAAAAAAAATTAGCCAGGCGTGGTAGTACGTGCCTGTAATTCCAGCTACTTGGAAGATTGAAGCAGAAGAATCGCCGGAGCCCAGCAGGACAAGGCTGCAGTGGCCAGGAGCAGCCACTGCACTCCAGTCTGGGCGATAGAGTGAGACTCCAACTCAAAAAAAAAAAAAAAGTAAAAATAAAAAATAAGTTTTTAGATTTTTTATCTTATTTTCATCAACATATGCAGGGGAAAATTAAACTTTCAGCAATAAAAAATTTACAATTAGACATGGGATTTAGAAAAATATAACATTTTTAAGTTGACTTTTCCAGATTACAAAAAAATCCACAAACATCAATAAATCAAAGATCTGTAAGATATTATATTGGTTACTAAACATTTTCTCAGTATTCCAGGATGGTTAACATTGTCCCTGGAGACTTTCCAGAGTATACATTTCATCAAAAGGAGAAATGAGTTGTTCTATTTTATAATATAACATAAAGAATACATCCTTTAAATATTAGTAATCAAAATAGCTGCCAAAATAAACATTTAATTTTTTAAAATCTCTTTTCCTTTGCATCTTATAATAGCAGAGCGTGGAAATAACCATTTCAGCTTCCAAATAAAATAAATTTAGATGATAAGATCCCAGTCAATTGCCATTCCACTCTACTTCAAATGGAGAAAATAATATATTTAATTAAGCAGGGCACAAAAGTGCATCACATTAGTCTCTATTTGTGTCAGAACATCTGAAATTCATCAATATAAGTGTTTGTATTCATATCATAAATAATTACTCTATATAATTCATGCTATTTGGGAATTTTTAAATGTGAGCTGAAAAAGCAGATGAATGCTTTTTAAACCAAAATCTAGAGGAAGAAAATAAACAACCTCAGTAGATATAATTATAACATTCTAAATATACAATCTCTTCACAATTGGAAACTACAAATGGTTTTTCAACACTTACTTTTCAAAAGGCTCTTTCCAAGCTGGACTTATATAATATTCCCATTGTCTCTAGACAATGTTGCTAAGAAATTCTAAAATAAATATTAACAGTAATATTAAACTGATGAATTACTGTATACATTAAATTGTTCAAAGGGGCATGTGGTAGCATCAGTTGACTTTATATCTGATCATTATTTTTGTCTCTAAATTTCTTGGCTTCATCAAAGAACTATCACAGAGCTCCTCCTATATGATCTTCCAGCACACTGATCTTTTGAGCCCTCATGCTTTATCAAGTATCAGAATATACCTTCCCATTTCCTGGAATGGCCTCCACCTAGTTATCTTCTACTTGTTCCTCAAGATCCTTAACAAATAAAATCTATGCAACCTCATTTTTTTTGAGATCCAACGGCGCCAAAAGCCTGCTTCTATAAGCACATCAAACATTCTATTATTGATTTTCTTTAACTGTTTATCTCTCCCATTAGTCTAAGAGCTCTATAAAAGCCACAGCAGTCTTTATTCTAAACATGTCTGCTGAATGAAAAAAAGAACAAAGTTACTGGCTACCAAAATGAAGTAAAATGAGACTTTCACTTCCATTTTTCTGAAGGTATCTTGATTAATACAGTTCAAGATCACATATGCTTTCTTTTGCAAGATCTAAAAAGAAAGCCATTTTCAAGGCCCAACCCTTTCCACATGTATGACTACAATTCTTCTATTTTACCTGTAAGCAAAATAACCAAAATGGATAAGTAAGAACTTTTAAACTTGACCTCATTCAATTCAATCATCCTTTCTAGCATGTTAAAATCTTTTAAGATATTGAAACATTCAATATATTAGTAATCTTTCCTGTTGTTAAAAGCCTACAAGAGAGTACACAAATTTGCCAAAGATTGGGTATTCCTTACTCAAAATGCTCAGGATCAGAATGATTTCAGATTTGGGGGTATTCACATTATATACTTACATGGGTTGAACATCCCAAATCTGAAATTCCAAAACCCAAAATGTTCAAAAATTTGAAAATTTCTGAGCACCAACATGACCTTCAAAGGCAAAACTCACTGAAACATTTTGGATTTTGGAGACTCCACTTGCCTTAGCAATTGGTTAGTCCTACTTTGTGGCATTGAGAGTATGCACCTGCCTATTCAACGTTCTTTGCTGATTATCATCAGTTCAGCAGGATAGAGCATTCCAAGGCGAAAAACATTACCTCGAACATGAAGAAAATTTCTATACTGTCCTCTAGCATCCAATGATTTTGAAGAAAAGTTAAATGCCATCTTGATTCATATCCTTTAGGTAGCCTGCTTTTTCCTTTCTAATTTGAAGAATATGCTCCTGATAATTAGTGCTCTAATTTTACAATGATATGTCTCAGTGTTGTTTCTTCCTCATTCAGCGTGCGAAGCATCAAAACAATACAAAAGATCAACAATAAAAGTTTAAAAAAGAAGATCAACAAAACAAAAAGCTCATTTTTTGGAAAAGATAAAATCAAACAAACCTGTAGCTACATTAAGAAAAAATAGGAAGAGTCAAATAAATAAAAGAAATAGGAGAAATCACAACTGATACAACAGAAATACATAGGATCAACAGGACCATAAGGGACTATTATGAATGATTATATGCCAACAAATTAAATAACCTAAAAGAAATAGATAAATTCCTGGATACATTCAAACTACTAAGATTGAATGAGGAAAAAACAAGAAATCTAAACACAACAATAATGAATAATAAGATTGAATCAGTAATAAAAAGTCTCCTATCAAAAAAAAGCCTGACAGTTTCATTTCTGAACAATGTTTGGCTTTTCCACCAAACAGTAAAAAGAACTAATAACAATTCTATTCCAACTATTTCAAAAAGTTAAAAAGAAGAGAATAATTCCAAACTTATTCTATGAAGCCAGCATTGCCCTGATGTCAAAACCAGACAAGGACACAACAAAAAAAGACTACAGGCCAATATCCCTGATAAACATAGATGCAAAAATTTTTAATAAAATACTAGCAAACCAAACTCAATAGCACTTTAATAAGATTATTCACCATAATCAACTGGAATTCATCCCAGTGATAGAAGGACCGTCTAAAATACACAAATCAATAAACAAAAACCATATAGTGATTTCAATAGATCCAACAAAAACCATTTAATAAAATTGTTATTCCTTCATGATAAAAACTCATAAATTAGGTATAAAAAGAATATACCTCAACACAAACAGATCTTTTAAACATTCACAACTATGGTATCTCATGTCCTTGTAATCCTTGTCTCTGTTGGTCTCCATTTTAGCGATTCATTCCTCTAACATTATGTCTTGTCTGATGAGCTTGTCATTATAGAATCTGCAGTCCCTCCAGCCTCTTAATATCAACATCCGTACTACTCTCTGACTGCTACCTTTTTTTCATCTAGGTCACTTGCTCTATAACTCCTACTAATTTTACTTCCTCAAACTTATTGAGACTTTTGATCCATTAAACCCATTAATTTTTCACCATGTATCAGTTTTCTCTCATTTTTACTTCTCTCCTTTATCAGTTCATATTTGGTAGCTCATTAATACAACCACACTCATAAAATCATTTTATCTTCAATCCTTTGTTTTAAAAATGAGCCCTGCTTTTAGTTGCTTGGATGCTGACAAACAAATGAATTCCAGGGGAAATCGCCTAACCATGATGACTGGTTTCAACTGAAAATTTAGAACTCTGAAACTTCAAGTGGGAACTCAACAATGACTATTTCCTTCATGAGTTTTTTTTCTCATTCTCTAAATACCAATGTTATATTCTTTTTTTTTTTTTTTTTCTAAATTTAGACATCATCAAAGATCCCTTATATTTCCATTAACAAATCTACAAAGTCTCCTTGGACATATATCCAATCCCTCCTGTTACAGAGGAGTTACAAAGACCTATCCTCAAGCTCTCCCCCAGCTTCTGCATCCCATCCTCCCTCTCCTCCTCAAGGACTTCATTGCTTTGTGGTCTTTCCTGATCACCAACCTTCAACTGAACTCAATCATTTCAATTAATATTCAAATGTGTTCTAGTATTGCTCATTTAAAAATAAAATCCACAACTCCTTCATCTACTTCGCAATTTTGAGTTACTGAATTTGGTTATTCAATACTTACTGGAAACACTAGATAATGAAAACTTGCAACACTAGATACAATAAATTTATCATCGGACCAAGCTGCAGCTTAGACTGCAATGATTTGGGCTCAAGTAGAATTATATTTAGCAAATTGAGTTTTACCATTATTTTTTAAAGTTCTGTAACTTTTGTTATTCATGAATCATAATTACATAAGTATAATCTTTATAATTAAAATATAAACTATACAGACATTATTGAAGGAATTCTCTGTGAATATTCATAAGAGGAATTTCAACTTGGAATCAACATCAGTAAGAGGTGTGCATCTCTCAACAAAAGATTTAACAATTGAGCATTCTGAAAATTGGAACTAAATGTTTACTTGTTATTTTAGGCTGCTAGCACCTTACAGATCATACAGTATACACTTTCGAGTATTAATCTTATTCTTGCCGCTATTAATTTTCTGCCCTTATTTTCTCTCTGTTTCTTTCAACTATTTATTTTCTCCTTTCTTATTTTGGAAATGTTTAAAATTCTTCTACTTTCTTTAAGAAACAAGTGCAACAAGATAATGTACAAATAGAAATAAAAGATAAAAATAGAGTGAGAGAGGCAAGACCAAGAAAAGTATAGAAGCAGAAGGGACAGGAGGCAGTGGGGGAGAGAGAGGTGGCAGTGTTTGTTGGGCATGGTAATAAGTCACTCTGTGGGTCTATATCTTAAGAAAGCAACATGGCAAGGATAAATACATATTTAGGCAAATCATATTTCTTCTGAAATCCCACTATACTGAATCACTTGAAATTATACATACCCATGTAGAAATATTTTTACAATGTTGATTATAAAAATATTTGATATCATAAAGTTTGACCTGTCCTGTTATTTTCACTTTAGAAATAGTACTAAATGTATACAGTTTTCAAAAATTTTGCTAGAGTATTTTTCCTACATTTTAAAAATCTTTTTTTTGAGTTGGAGTCTCACTGACTCCCATGCTGTAGTGCAGTGGCATGCTCACAGGCACCCCAGGGTTGACCGGCTGGGCTCAGGCGATCCTTCCAACTCAGCCTTCCTAGTAGCCGGAACTATAGGCACAAGCTACTACACCTGGCTAATTTTTTAAATTTATTGTAGAGATGAGGTTTCTCCAAGTTGCCCAGGCTGGTCTCGAACCCACGGTCTCAGGCAATCCTCTCACTCCAGTCTCCCACAGTGCTAGGATTACAGGCTTGAGTCACCACACCCGGCTGATATTTTTTATTTAAATGCTTCATTTTTTGCAGAGTTCACATAGTAAGTTCTAACTACATTGAAGCACAACTGTACCTTCTGAACATAAGATCTCAACTCCTCAGGGAATATAATTCGGTACCTGAGATAATGAGCTATGCTCATTTTTATCTGTTTTGACTGGTCTGTCCAAAATAAGGAAGTTGAACTAAAATCGTTAAACAGTGCACTTGAACTTTTGATTGATTATCAAGCAAGTTATTTTTTGTTGGGTTTTTTTTTTTTTTTTTTTTGGAGTTGGAGTCTCACTCTGTTGCCCAGGCTGGAGTGTAGTGGCAGGCTCACGGCCACCCCAGTCTCGACCTGCTGGGCTGAGGCAATCTTTCCACCTCAGCCTTCCAAGTAGCTGGGATTACAGGCGTGCGCCATCATGCCCAACTAAATTTTTGATTTATTGTAGAGATGAGGTTTCACCAAGTTGCCCAGGCTGGTCTCGAACTTGGCAATCCTCTCACCTCGGCCTCCCAAAGTGCTGGGATTACAGGCATGAGCCACTGCACCCAGCCCTCAGACACGTTTTAAAAAGAGATGAACATGTGGAACCCAAAGAAAATACTATTCATGAGCCAAAGACACTTGTATATGACTTACGAATCATTGGACCTTTTACTATGAAAGAAATTTTGGGTTCTTTCCATTTGTAGGATTTCTCTGCCAATCCAGATAGCTAAACTAGAATTAATACTACATGCCTTTCACAAAAAGAAAAGTGCCAAACACAGGCTGGGTACAAATTATTTCATTCCTTTCATAAAGATGAACATTCTAATACAGCAGTAGAAAGCACCAATGTCTACTTCAAATCCAGAAAACCGCACTCTCTTCAAAACTGTCTTTCTCCATTACCAAAAGCATCTCCTAGGAAGGATTCTGTGTGTCACTGAAGCCAAAAATCCATCACTGAATTGTAATGACTACTATTCAGGTTTCCATTTATACAGTTCATTTGGCTCCTTGTTTTAAAGGACCTATTCCATTATTTAGTTTTTCTTTCCACACAATGACTACATCAAGGAATTGCCATACATTCAGATAAAGTAAATAAGTCAGCTATATACCTGGACATTTGGTGAAATTTAGAAATGGTAGTCATGGGCAACATCAGTGTTCTAAGAGTTACTTTGCATAAAAAAAGAATAAATATAATGTGCTAGAATATAAATATATTCACTTGCCCCAGCAAATAACTTTTGGCCTTTTTTAAAGGCCTTGGTTGCAAATTTGTTGTATAGCACTATCCACTAAAATCAAACAAATGAATACAATTTCTCAAGGAAATGCTGGCAACAAGTTTTTTAGTTTAACTAAAGAGAATAGTTAAACTCAGAGAAATACACCAAAATGATTCCATCATCCACCTGGATATTAAAGCAACCCAAAGCAAAAGAAAACAATGTACTTACAGTTACCAATATAATATTATACATTTAAAAATCTGCTAAGAGGCAAGATCTCAATTAAGTGTTCTTATCACAATAATTTTTTATTATTATTATAAAGATGTGGGGTACAATTCAGGGTTAGGTACACAAATGTTGATTATGGAGGTACCCTTGTTGATGAGGTGTGCCCCTCCCTGTCCAGCAGTTTACCTCAACTGCCAATCCCACCTCTCCCCGACAGATTCCCACTACTGCCAATCCCTTTCTTATAGTATAATAATTGTTCAAGGTCTACTTATGAGTGAGAACATATAGTACTCTGTCCTTTATTTCTGTGATACAGCACTGAGTATGATCAACTCTAAATCCATCCAAGTTGCTGCAAAGTCCACGTTTGTCCTTTTTTATGATTGCATAATATTCCACTGTGTACACGTACCACATTTTTTAATCCAGTCCAGCTTTGATGGGCAGCATGATTGGTTCCATGTTTTTGCTATTGTGAACAGAGCTGCAGCAAACAAATGTGTGCAGGTATCTTTTTTGTAGAATGATTTGAGTTCTTCTAGGTATATTCCCAATAGGGGAATTGCTGGGTCATATGGTAGGTCAATTTCGAATTATTTTAGAAATCACCACGCTGCCTTCTAAAGAGGTTGCACTAGTTTGCATTCCCACCAGCATTGTAGAAGTGTTCCTTTTTCTCTGCGTACTCCCCAGCATCTGTTGCTTGTTGTTTTATTAATGATGGCCACTCTTACTGGGGTTAGGTGATATCTCAGTGTGGATTTTATTTGCATTTCTCTGATGATGAGTGAGGCTAATCACTTTCTCATGTGTCTGTGGACTGCCCATATATCTTCTTTTGAGAAGTGTCTATTCATGTCTTTTGCCCACTTTTTAATGGGGCTGTTTTTTCCTTTTGGCATGTTTGAGTTCCTTGTAGATCCTAGATGTTAGACCTTTGTCTTATATACAGTTGGCAAATATATTTTCCCATTCTGTGGGCTGTCTCCCTGTTCTCTTGATGATTTCTTTTGCTTTGCAGAAGCTTGTTGGTTTGATGAGGTCCTACTTGTCTATCTTATTTCTTAAGATATGGGCATTTATGGTTCTGATCAGGAATTGGTTGCCAGTTCCAATTTCCATAAGGGTATCTCCTGTGTTTTCTGTGATTCTTATAGTTTGAGGTTTTACATTTAGGTTTTTGATCCATTTAGAGTTATTTTTGTGTATGGTGATAGGTAGGGGTCCTGTTTCAATCTTCTGCATGTGGTCAGCCAGTTTTCCCAGCACCATTTACTGAAAAGGTTCTTCTCTCCCCAGTGGTGGTTGTTGGAGGTTTTGTCAAAGATGAGTTGGTTGAGAAATTGAGGTTTTTCTTCCAGAATCTCTATCCTGTTCAATTGGTCTATATGCCTGTTCTTGTACCAATACCAGGCTGTTTTGGTTACTGTAGCCTTATATTAAAGTTTGAAGTCTGGAAGTGTGATACCTCCTGCTTTGTTTCTTTGTTTCTTTTGACTATTCATGGTCATTTATGTTTCCATATGAATTTCTTTATTGTCATATCCAGGCCTGAGAAGAATGTTGTTGGTAACTTAATGGATATTGCATTGAATCTGTGGATTGCCTTTGTTAGGATGGACATTTTAACAACGTTGATTCTTCCTATCTATAAGTATTTTTCCATTTGTTTGTCTTCTTGAATTTTTTTGAGCAGTGCACAATAACACAATGTTTTAAATGGTACCAATGTAAAGAAGAATACAATCATGACCAATCACAAAAACCATGAAAAATACAGAATCTTATTCTTCTCAGAGTTGTCTTTGATTTCTGTGACCGAACCTAAAGTCTTTAGTTGTATCCAAGTCTATTCTACCAGTCACCAATCTATATATTCTAGAAGATATTATGATTTTTGCCACAGAAACATTGTTACAATTTCTAAAGGGGATGTTTGCTCCTCCTGCTAATACCTTTCTTTTTCAAAAACAGATGTTCTTATTGTACTTGACTTACTATTATAAAAGTAATAATCAACTACAACCACAAATACATAAGTAGAAAGTGAAAGCCCACTGCAAAATCTGCAGGTTTTTTTTTTTTTTAATGGGAATGGCCAGACTCGGTGGTTCAGCCTGTAATCCCAATACTTTGGGAGGCCAAGGCTAATGGATTGCCTGAGCCTGCAGGTTTGAGACCAGCCCAGGCAACTTGGCGAGACTTCATCTCTATAATAAATCAAAAAATTAGCTGGGCATGATGGCTCGCGCCTGTAGTTCCAGCTACTTGTGCCTACTCGTGCCTATAGTTCAGGAAGGATGGCCTGAGCCCAGCAGGTCGACGCTGGAGTGACCGTGAGCATGTCACTGCACTCCAGTCTAGGCGATGGAGTGAGACTCCAACTCAAAATAATAATAATAATAATAATAGGAATGTACTAAGCCAATGTACTTCAATGAAAGAGAGAGAGAATGCACACGTTTCCCTCAATACAAATTTGTTATACACTTCATTTCTTAATATCTTATTTTATTTCCATGAAGGTGTATATAAAGTAGTGAGTTCAGTACCTTTGATATGCTACATATAACAGAAGCAGTTTTACATTGACTAATTTCAACTATTCTCATGAGTATGAAGCAACCAAATAAAGCATATTTAAATCTGAAATTCAAACTCGAGTATATAATCACTACATTTCTGCCTACTGAGATTAGTCTCAGCAAAAGTCATCCATTTTCATCTTTATGTTTGTCAATGTCTAAAAGAAGAAAACAAGAATATATGCAAAGAAAATCAGTTCAAGTATCTAGGTGTTGCCAAAACCAAATTCACCATATACCTATCTCAAAATCACTTTTTCCTTTCTTTAAATTCCTATCTCAGACTCTGCTCATCCCCAAGATGAAAATTACATATAGTAAAATAAAATCCTATCTTCATAACTTGTACATCCTATATGTTTAATATCATTGCCCTTAGCTTTTGATATATGACTGAGCATTGCCCTTTGCAGGAACCATTGATGTGAGAATATCCTGTGATGTGGTGTCCTCAGAAAATAAAATGTTAAAGCAATAATAACATGGTTTTACTTACGAGAAGTTTTGGAAGCAAGAAGAGTAACTTGGAAACCTCCTAAGAAGCGAAAACCCATTACATTCACCTGATCATCTTCTGACTGACTGGCAAAGCCTACAGAGAAAAGAGGAAAAAAATCACCTTTGTAACCAGAAGGGAAAATTAACACTTAACATTTGAAATAGGGAGCTTAGTTGAGTGATAAGTATTTTTTATGTCACTAGTCATATATAAAGCCCATATATGAACTGTAGCTTTTATTTTCAGAGTAGCTTCCAAGTGGCAAAATTTCTGCCTCCCAGTAAAACTCTGGAATCAACTGATTTCCTTTCTTCTAAAGGCTGATTCCAGATGTGACACAGAACGGGCACAAGATGACAACAGAATATTTTGTCACAGCAGATAGTAAAGACACTATCAGTAACATAGTAGGTTTGTATGAAAAGGACTTGAAAGCTAGCTTTAAAAGACTCCTGAAAGACAAAATGGTCAGAGACAAAAATATTTGAGTATCAAAATAGATAATAATTCCAATGGAGTAAAACACATCAAATATAACTTTTAAAGATATGAGTTCATATAGACACTTAAAAACAAAACAAAACAAAAACAAATAATAACTAGAGGAGGAACCTAAAGAAACCACTCTAATTCAAACTGTATTTATTTTTAATATTTTTAAGATTAGCAACAAAGAGAAAGAACTAAGAATTTTATCCTGCCAATCCTAGTCAAACCACACCACATAATCACTACTAGTTAAGAAGAAGAAGGTTTCCTATATAGAAATATTCCCAACAAAAATGGAAAAAAGCTTTAAAGAAATAGAGTATCAACATTTTACAGCCTGTAATAAATTATTAGATCTTAACACCGAATATGGCTATTACTATCACACACAAAGAAACAAGCAGGTACTATGTGCCCCCTGCTGAAAATCTATGCTACCATCCATGAAGACTCTGGTCAAAATAATCTTGACTCTCCTACCTTTAGATCCAACTACCAATTTACAGGCAACACGGCAGACAAAATAAAATATCAAATGTCTTCATGGGGGTAAAAGATGTCACTAAAATGGTGAAGTAAGAGATACCAGCCTTCATTCCTCCACAAAAAAATGAAATATAAACAGCTATCCACAGACTAATGAAGGTTTATGAGAGCTCAAGGGCCCATTTAAGAAACTGCAAGCAACACAAAAAGGATGACTGGTTATATCAGCATACCTAAGATGCCTACAGATGGCTAGGAACAAAAAGAAAGGCAAGAGGCTATTGGTGTCAACCATGCAGCAAAGGTACTGTGGCCCCCAGCAGACTGTTCCACAGAAGACAGACAGTTTTTGCATTGAGGTAACTAACAGCCATTCCCACTAGGGAACCCCAGAGAGAAAAGCATGGCTGCAAACTCCTCTGCTCAAGAAACAGTCACTGTTGTGCCATCCCAGGAACAAAACCTTCCAACCTCATGCATGTCCCTTACCCCCAACTCAAAACCACTTCTTTTTTTTTTTTTTTTTTTTTTTGAGTTGGAGTCTCACTCTGTCGCCCAGACTGGAGTACAGTAACCACTCCCGGCCACCGCAGCCTCAACCTGCTGGGCTCCGGCGATCCTTCCGCCTCAGCCTTCCAAGTAGCTGGAATTACAGGCATGTGCTACCACGCCCGGTTGATTTTTTAATTTATTGTAAAAATGAGGTCTTGCTGCCCAGGCGGGTCTCAAACCCGCGGGCTTAGGCAATCCACTCACCTCAGCCTCCCAAAGGCACGGGACTACAGGCTGAGCCACCGACCCCGGCTTAAAACCACTTCTTGAATGTGCTACCATCCATGAAGAACTGGCCCTGTGGCTGCACTGTGCCCATTCATACCTAAGACACTAGAGCTACTACAGTAAGCTAGTTCATACCCCAGGTCCTGGAGCCACAGTCTCTCTGAGTGTCCCTGTTTTCTAGTCATTAACTCAGCTGCCATAGAGAGCTAGGACCCACTCTGTATAGCAGAGACAAAGTAACTTGGGCATCCATCACTGGCTCCCCAGTTGTTTCATGAGTACCAATGCCTCACATACCATCCCGAACACAGCAGTGAAAGTGCATGTGCCCAGGAACTGGTGACATTACTATCCAAACCTCAGAGTCATTGTCCCGCCACTTATACCCTTGCTTCAGGCCTTGGTTCTGTGGTCTCTCCATAAGTTCTACTCATCAGACACTGGACCACCACAACCAGGCTCACAAACCAGACCTCATGCCAAGAAGGATCCTCTCAGCCATGACTTTCCTGGTGGGAAAAAAAGAAATTGGAAGATCATAGCTGCCATTATCACTAAGGACTTCAACAACCCTCAGTGCTACTGAGAACACCCACAGAGTTGGCAAATGATGATACCTGCAATCTTCACTAATACCAAACACAGTTAACGGAGAAGTTCTGAGACTATATTGCTATAACTTCACTGGAGACAGAACAGTTGTATCTCACTCAGCCAGTACCCTTGACCCTCCCACAGAAGGTCTTTCCACACCAAGACCAGAAGGTAAAATAGGAAATAGGAGACTGCGCCACCAAATGCACATACATCAAAGTATGGCAACAAGAAAAACGAAAACAAAGGAGATACATCACCACCAAAAGAACATAATAATTTCCCAGTAGCTGATCCCCCTAAAATGGGACATCTATAATCTGACTGACAAAGAATTCAAAATAACTTTCTGGAAGCTCAGTGAACTTGGAAAAAAAAGAGAGAGAAAAACGATTTTTAAAAATCAGAAAAACAATAAATGAACAAAATGAGAAATGTAACGGGGATTAAAATCATAAAAAATTTCTTGAGATGAGAAATTCAATGAATTACATGAAAAACGCAATGGAGAGAATCCAAAGGAGAACTGACCAAGCAGAAAATGTAAATTCAAAAACAGAGTATTAGAAATATACAATCACAGGAAGAAAAAAAAACAGATGAAAAGGAAAGAAGAAAGCCTGTAAGATTTAGGAAACATCATCAAGAGAGGTAACATTAAGAATATAGAAGTTCAAAAAAGGAGGAAAGGCTGGGCATCGTGGCTTACGCCTGTAATCCCAGTACTTTGGGAGTCCGAGGCAGAAGAATTGCTTGAGTCCAGGAGCTCAGGATCAGCCTGGGCAATATAGTGAGACCTCATCTCTACAAAAAAATTTAAGTCAGGTGTGGTGGTATGTGCCTATAGTCCCAGCAACTTGGGAGGCTGAGGAGGAAGGATCACCTGAGCTCAGAAGGTCAAGGCTATGGTGAGCCTGATCATGCCACTGCACTCCAGCTTTGGCAAAAGAGTGAAAATGCAACTGAAAAAATATTAATAATAAATGGATAAATAAAATGGCTGAATAGACTAAAAAACAGGATCAAATATCACATTGCCTATAAAAGACTCACTTCACCTTTAAGGACATACATTCAGTGAAAGTTAAGGGACTGGAAAAGATACTCCATTCAAATGCCAACCAAAAGAGAATAAAGGTAGCAATATTTATATCTAATAAAACAGACATTAGGTAAGAACATAAAAAAGAAACACAGACTATCATTACATAATAATAAAGGGGTCAATTTAGCAAGAGGATACAAAAATATAAACATAAATGCACCCAACATTTGAGCACATAAATTTTTTTTTTAGTTGGAGTCTCACTCTGTTGCCTAGGCTGGAGTGCAGTGGCACACTCATGGCCACCACAGCCTCGACCTGCTGGGCTCAGGTGATCCTTCTGCATCAGCCTTCCAAGTAGCTGGAACTACAAGCATGCGCCACTATTCTCGGCTAATTTTTTTTGATGTATTGTAGAGATGAGGACTCACCAAGCCCAGGTTGTTCCCAAACCTGTGGCTCAGGCAATCCTTTTATCTAAGGTTCCCGAAGTGCTGGGATTACAGATGTGAGCCAACGCATCTAGCCAAAGTAAATATTAATAGAAATGAAGGGAGAAACAGATTGCTATACAATAATAATAAGAGATCTCAATACTTCACTTTCAACAATGGACAGATCATCCAGATGGGAAATCAGTGAAAAAACAATGGGCTTAAAGTGCCCCCTAGACTGCTCAAAGAAATCAAAGAAGATGGGTGTGGGGGGGCGCATCTCATCAACCAAGGTACTTGCATAATGAACATTTGTATAACTAATTCTGAATTGTATCCTGCATCTTTAAAATAAATTTTTTTTTAAATCAAAGAAGACACAAACAAATGGAAAAATATTCCATGCTCATAGACTGAAAGAATCAACATTGTTAAGATTTCCATTCTACCCAAGGCAATCTACAGATTCAATGCAATACCCATTAAATTACCATCATCATTCTTCTTAGACCTGTAAACAACAATACAGAAATTCATATGAAAAGAAAACAATCATGAATAGTCAACACTATCCTCAACAAAAGAAACAAGGTGGGAAGTATCACACTCCCAGACTTGAAACTTGGTTATAAGGCTACAATAATCAAAACAACCTGGTATCAGTACAAGAACAGGCATATAGACTGATGGAACAGGATAGAGATTCCAGAAGCAAAATCTCAATTGCTTAACCAACTCATCTTCAACAACATCTCCACCAACAGCCACTGGGAAGAGAACCTACTCAATAAATGGTGCTGGGAAAACTGGCTGACCACATGCAGAAGAAAGAAACAAGACCCCTACCTGTCACCATACACAAAAATCAACTCCAAATGAATCAAAGAACTAAATGAAAAACCTCAAATTTTAAGAATCTTAGAAACCGCAGGAGACGCCCTCCAGAAATTGAAAAACGCAACCAATTCTTGATCAAAACTCCAAATGTTCATGCCATAAGAGATAAGATAAGCATGTGAGACCTCATCAAACTGGAAAGCTTCTGCAAAGCAAAAGAAACCATCAAAAAAGTGGGGAGACAGCCCACAGAATGGGAAAAAATATTTGCCAACTATATTTCTGAAAGAGGGCTAACACCCAGGATCTATAAGGAACTCAAATGTGCCAAAAGGAAAAAAAAAAAACAGCCCCATTAAAATGGGCAAAATACATTAAGACACTTCTCAAAGGAAGATATATGAGCAGCCAACAGATAAAAAATACTCAGTCTCACTAATCATCAGAGAAATGCAAATCAAACCACACTGAGATACCACCTAACTCCAGTAAGAATGGTCATCATTAATAAAACAAAAACAATAAATTTTGGTGAGGATGCAGAGAAAAGGGAATACTTCTACACTGTTGGTGGGAGTGCAAACTAATTCAACCTCTATGGAAAACAGTGTGGCAATTTCTAAAAGAACAAGAAATGAACATTCCATATGACCCAGCAATACCCCTTCTGGGACTATACCCAGAGGAACTCAAATCTTTCGACATAAAAGATACCTGCACACACATGTTTATTACAGCACTATTCACAATAGCAAAAATATGGAACCTACCGCCCGTTGAAACTGGTCTGGATTAAAAAATATGGTCGGGCTCGCTGGCTCAGCCTGTAATCCCGTTCTTTGGGAGGCCGAGGTGAGTGAATTGCCTGAGTCCACGGGTTCAAGACCCACCTAGGCAACTTGGCGAGACCTCATCTCTACAATAAAAATCAAAATATTAGCCAGGCATGGTAGCGCGCGCCTGTAGTTCCAGCTACTTGGAAGACTGAGGCGGAAGGATCGCCGGAGCCCAGCAGGTCGAGGCTGCGGTGGCCGGGAGCAGCCACTGCATTCCAGTCTGGGCGACAGAGTGAGACTCCAACTCAAAAAAAAAAAAAAAAATATATATATATATATGTGTGTGTGTGTGTGTGTGTGTGTGTTACTTATACACAACGGGATATTACACAGCCATAAAGAAGGACAAAATTATGAATTTCACAGCAACATGGATGGATTTGGAGCCTGTCATACTCAGTGATTTATCACAGAAACAAATAACTGAGTACCACATGTTCCCACTCATAAGTGGACCCTGAAGACCTATCATAATACATGTCAGTACACTGCCAGGGGAGGGCGGGCACATAACATCAGTAAGGGTACCTGATCCTAATCCAGGTCAAGTGAGGTCCAGTGAGAGGCCCAAAACTTCACCTGTACCTAAACTGCTTAGGTACTAAATCCTGACTTATACCCCATAACTTTAAAATAAAAATTTTTTGTCAGGCTCGGTGGCTCAGCCTGTAATCCCATGCCTTTGGGAGGCTGAGGTGAGTGGATTGCCTGAGCCCGCGGGTTCGAGACCCACCTGGGCAGGCGAGACCTCATCTCTACAATAAATCAAAAAAATTAGCCAGGCATGGTAGCTGTGCCTGTAGTTCCAGCTACTTGGAAGGCTGAGGCGGAAGGATTGCCGGAGCCCAGCAGGTCAAGGCTGCGGTGGCCGGGAGTGGCCACTGCATTCCAGTCTGGGCGACAGTGAGACTCCAACTCAAAAAAAAAAAAAAAATTAAAATTAAAAAATTTTTAAAAATTAAAACAATAAAATAAAATAAAATATTTTAAAACTGCAGTGTAGACCAAATGAACCTAACAAATATAGAAATAACATTCCATTCAACAGCAACAGAACAAACATTCTTCCCAAGGGCACACAGAACAATTTCCAAGATAGATCATGTGTTAGACCACAGAATAAGTCTCAATAAATTTAAGAAAACTGAAATCATATCAAGTACATTATCCAGTTACCATGGTATAAAACTAGGAACCAAAAATACAAAATTTTTTGGAAAATCTAAAAACATATGGAGATTAAACAACATGCTCCTAGAAAAAACAATGGGTCAAAGAGGAAATTAGGGAAAATTTTTAAATATCTTGAGACTAAAATATGGAAATACAGCATACCAAAACATACGGAATTCAGCCAAATCAATTTTAAGAAGAAAGTTTATGGTGATAAAACACCAATATGGAAAAAGAAGAGGGAGGGATACAAGATGGCCAACTGGAAGCAGCTAGTAAGCAGCTCTATCATGCAGAGGGTCTGAAATAGCAAATATTAATAAATATTGGCTCTTCAGGAGACCATCTAGAAATCCATACTGAAGTTCATCAGAAAAGCATCTGGGGTTATTAAGAGCAAAGGAGACCAAGCTATGGACAATGCCTGATGTAGAACCAGAAAAGGATTTCCCACAGAGGTAAGGGATGAGTGACTGAGAGAACATCCTGGGGTTTCACACACTGCCCAAGGACCTCTGCAACACTAGTCATGGGAGAGACACCCTCGGATCCCCGCCCCACTCCAGCCAAACACAGGAAACCGCCCAGAATCTGGACAGAGGCAGCACTCTGGTCCACATAAAGACTTTGTGGCTGCTGCTCCCAGTGAGGTCCAGTGCCAGCTGCCGCCACCCCAACAAGGAAGGATGCCTCAGGACAAATTCTGCAGCCGCACACAGGCATCCCTCTACATCCCTCCATCACCCACCAGGGACACTTCTACCTCAGAAGCAGCCCTCTCACCCACTGCACTCACCAGAACTCAGTTGGTGGCTGCAGCCACAGCTTGACCCAGGGAGGCTACCAGTTGTACCAGTTGCTCAAGCAGTGAATAGGCCTCCCACAGACCCCACCATCACTGTCTCTGCCCCTCCCACAGGGCATGAAGGGAACAAAGAGGCTCAGCACCTCTGGACTCCCAGCAAGGCAGGGCCCCAGCCACCCATGGCTGAGGGAGAGGACATGCCCTCCTCCAGGCAGAAAAAAGCTGGCTCACCCCTGCCTAATTACTTTGGTGGAGTGCTGGCCTGGCACTTCCCAGATGCTGCCCTTGTTCCTGGCTCCACCTCTCCCACACATGGACCAAAGAGGGAATGGGGAGAGAGAACACCTCCAGGGTTCCCAGCTAGCAGTACCAAATCTTGACTTATACCTCATAACTTTAAAATAAAAAATTTTTAAACTGCAGTCTAGACCAAATGAACTTAACAAATATAGATATAACATTCCATTCAACAGCAACAGAATATACATTCTTCCCAAGTACACACAGAACAATTTCCAAGATAGATTATCCCCATTCCTGCCACCCACAGACACCTGCCCTCACAGCTCCCTATGATATGGGGTCTCCAGTCATCATATAGCTGCCAGTCCCACCTGGACACTGTGCAGCTGTGGCTCAGTATTCCCCTGAGGACACAATCTCCAGAGTTTGCCATTAGCCAAGCCCCCACCCCCAAACACCGCTAGCAATGTCTTTGCCTCTTCTACCTGTGGGTCAGGGAGAGAACAGGGAATAGGGACACTACATGAAGCCAACAGACCATACTCAACACAGACAGACATATCCATAAGAAAAAAGAAAAAGAAGAAAACATTACCAAGACCCATCTCAATGACAGTAGCTTTAAAAAAAATAAATGAATGAAGAAATAAATAGAGAAGAGTCTGTCTCCACAAGTGAGAAGGAATCAAGGCAAGAACAATGGTAATCCCAAAAGCCAAAATGTTTCAACACCTACAAAGCATCCCAACAGCTACCAAGCAAGGGATCCTAGACAGACAGAATTGTCCCTAATGACAAATATACAATTCAGAATATGGATAGTAAAGAGACTCAATGAGATCCAAGAAAAAAGTGAATATTCAAATCAAACAGGCCATGAAAAACTCCAAGAAGTGAAAGCTGAATTGGCCATCCCAAGAAAGAATCAAACTAAACTTCTGAAAACGAAGAATTTGATTCAGGAATTTCAAAACAGAGTTGCAAGCTTTAATAGTAGACTTGACCAGGAAGAGGAAAGAGTTTTAGAGCTTGGAGATCAATTCTTTAAATTAACCCAGACAAAAATAAATAAAGCAGAATTTTTATAAATGGCCAAGCCTTCGAGAGATATGGAATTATGTAGAGACCAAATCTACATAATTGATCAGCATTCCTGAAAGAGAAGGGAGAAATTAGAGCAACATAAAACAAGATTTTCAGGACATTATCTAAGAAAACTTCCCCTATCTTGCTAGACAGGTCACTATGCAGATACAAGAAATCCAGAGAACTCCTCTGAGAAATCATAGAAGATAATCATCCCCAAGGCACATAGTCATCAGACCATCCAAGGTCAGCATGATAGGAAAAATCTTAAAGTCAACTAGAGAGAAAGGACAAAGTACTTACCAAGGAAGATCCATCAAAATAGCAGCAGACATCTCAGCAGAAACCTTACAAACCAGAAGAGATTGGGGACCCATTTTTAGCATTCTTAAATGAAAGCAGTGTCAGCCAAGAATCTCTTACCTCGCCAAAATAAGCTCATAAATGAAAGAAAATTAAAGTCATCCCCAGACAAGCAAGTGCTAAAGACAAACTTAAGGGCATTCTAAACATGGAAAGAATGATCTAGCTAACACAAAAGCACATGCAAGCACTTATCTTACAAGTTAACCACAAGGCTGAGAACACAAAGCAGCTTCTTAACAACAATTTGACAGGAACAAACCCTTACATGTTGATATCTAACTTGAATGTTAACGCCTTATCATGACACTTAAAAGGCACAGAGTGGCAAACTGGATAGAAAAATACAACTCATCCTTCTGCTGTCTTCAGGAAACCCAACCACCAGCTCAAGGTAAAGGAATTGAGAAACAATCAATAAAAAAGGACTCCTCCCTAACTCATTCTACAAAGTCAGAATCATCCTTATATCAACAAATGGCAAAGACACAACATTGATGCAAAAATCCTCAACAAAATACTAACAAACCACATACAATAGCACATGACAAAGATCATTCATCATGACCATGTGAATTTTATTCCTGGGATACAAGACTGGTTCAATACACACAAATCAATAAATGTAATCTACCACCTAAAAACTGAAGTAAGGCCAATAACCACGTGATTATCTTAATAGACAGAGAAAAAGCATTTGATAGAATCCAATATTCCTTCATAATAAAAATCCCCAACCATCTAGGCATCAAAGGATCATTCCTCAAAATAATAGGAACCATCTATGACAAACCAGCAGCCAACATCATACTTAATGGGCAGAGCTGGAAGCATTTCCCCTAAGAACAAAATATGACAAGGATGTCCACATTCACCACTCCTATTTAACCTAGCACTGAAGTCCTAGGCAGAGCAATCAGACAAGAGAAAGAAATAAAAGGTACCCAAATAGAAAAAAGAGAAGTTATATTATCTCTCTTCTCAAATGATATGATTCTATAAATAGAAAACCCAAAAGATTCCACAAAAAGACGCCTAGCACTGATAAGGGAGTATGTCTCAGGATATATAATTAGCTACATTTCTATATACCAACAACAAACATTATGAGAACCAAATCAAAAAACACAATCTCATTCACAATAGCCACACACAAAATTTATCTTGGAATATATCTAACCAAAGAGGTGAAACATTTATACAATGAGAACTGTAAACCACTGCCGGAAGAAATCAAAAATGGCACAAACAAACAGAAAAACATCCTATGCTCATGGATTGAGAGAATCAATATCATTAAAATGTCCACACTGCCTAAAGCAATCTTCAGATTCAACACAATCCCTACCAAACTGTCAGCATCATTTTCACAAATCTAGAAAAGACAAGACTTAAATTCTTATGGAAACAAAAAAAGAGCCCTAACAGCCTGAGCAATCCTAAGCAAAAAAGAACAAAGTCAGAGGCATCACACTGCCAGACTTCAAACTTTGCTACAAGACTACAGTAACCAAAACAGCATGGCACTATAATATAAACATGGACACACAGACTAATGGAACAGAACAGAGAACACAGAAATAAAGCCACTGACCTACAACCAACTCATCTTTGACAAAGATGACAAAAGCAAACACTGGAGAAAGGACACTCTATTCAACAAATAGTGCTGGGAAAACTGGCTAACCATAAGCAGAAGAATGAAGGCAGACCCCTACCTATAAAATTCTTAGAAGAAAACCTAGAAAACATTCTCCTGGACACTGACTTAAGAAACAAATTCATGACCAAGCCCTCAAAAGCAAAGGCAGCAAAAACTAAAATTAACAAATGGAACCTCATCAAGTTAAAAGCTTCTGCACAGCAAAATAAAGTATCAACCGAGTAAAGAGACAACCCATAGAATGGGAGACAATATTTGCAAGCTATGCATCCAACAAAGGCCAGAATTTATAAGGAATGAAAATGAATCGACAAGCAACAAGGAAAAAAACAAATTGCCCCAATAAATAGTGGACAAAGGACACGAACAAACACTTCTCAAAGGAAGACATATAAGGGGCCAAAAAACATGAAAAATGTTCAACACCACTAATCATCAGAGAAATACAAATCAAAACCACAGTAAGAAACTATCTCACACCAGTCAGATTGACCATCATTAAAAACTAAAAAAAAAAAAAAAAAAAAAAAATCAGAGGTTGGCAAGATTGCTAATTTGCAATAGCATCAAAATATATGAAATAGTTAGGGATAGATCTGACAAAAGATTTGTGAGATCTATACATTGAAAGCTACAAAACCTCACAGAGACAAACAAAATAAGCCCTAAATAAATGATGGTCTGCATTTTCATCTTTAAAAACTAGAATAAGTAAAGTATACCATGTTCAATTTTGTTAAAATGTGAATTCTTTCCAAATTTGATCTATAGAATCAATGTAATCCCAACCCAATTAAAATTCCAGCAGGTTTCCTTTTTTTTTTTTTTTTTTTGGTAAAAACTTAAAAGCTGACTCTAGGATTCATAGAAAATGCAAAGGACTTAGATTATCCAAAACAACTTGAAGAAGAATAAAGTTGGTGTATAGCAATATTGGTAAGCATAGACAAAGAGATCAATGGAACAAAATGAAAAAGTAGAATTGCAGCCATATAAATACAGTCTTATTTTTTTCAAAAAAGTTAAAAGCTGACTCTAGGATTCATAGAAAATGCAAAGGACTTAGATTATCCAAAACAACTTGAAGAAGAATAAAGTTGGTGTATAGCAATATTGGTAAGCATAGACATACCTCACACAGTATATAAATACCAACACAAAATGGGGATGAGACTTAAATGTAAAAATGTAAGACTAGAAAACTTTTAGGAAAAAAAAAGAGGGAAACCTTGCAACCTTGGATTAGGCAACGAATTCTTCGATATAGCAGTGAAATTATGATCCATTAAAACAATTAATAAATCACAGTTTATCAAAATTAAGATTTTGTTAAGAAAATGAAAATACATGCTACAGACTGGGAGAAATTATTTGCAAATCACATATTGAATAGAGGAGAAAAAGAAGGTAAACAAAAAAAGAACATATACTACATAATTCCATTGTATCAAATTCTAGAAAGTGCAAACTAATCTACAGTGACAGAAAGCAGATCAGTGGTTGCTTGAGGATGTAGGATAAAGGATTACGAATAGGACATTTTTGGAGGGGAAGGTGATAAATATGTTTAGTCCCCTGACTGTAGAATAGTTCCACAGGTATATGCAAAAATCAAAACTTAACAAAATTATATACTTCAAACATGTAATTTATTGTACATAAATTATATATCAATGAAGCTTTTTATAAAACACAAAAATATTCACTGAAGCTATGTTTGAATAAAAGAATGCATTAAAATATACCAGAAGAAAATATAAATAAATATTTTATAATCTTAGAATACAGAAGATCATCCTAAGCATAACATGAAAACCTGAAACTATGAAGAAAGCAATTAATAAATTTTACTATCTAAAAAGAAAAAACCTCAAAGGGAGAAATTAAAAGAAGGAATACAAGAGGTATATAAAAATAGCAAAAAGTCTAGCTAACAAACAATTTAGAAATGAAAATAAAAATGAGATGTCATTTTTCACCTAACAATGTCAAAATTTTTTAAAGATTTAGCAGATTTAGCTGCTAACATGGGTATAAACCTTGATGTTAGAGTATAACCTGATACAATTTTCCTGGAAGGCAATTTAGCATCTGAATTGTTTTCAAGTGTGTATACCCATTAACTCAATAATTTATCTTCAAGGAATTTCTCCTAAGAAAAAGAGATAAATATAAAAAACTGTATGTATATGACATCATAAATTTATTGACAAGCAAAGCATATATTTGAGTAACATAAAAAACTGTTACCAAATGACATGCTATCTGTTATTATACTAAAGTAAAATTTTTGTATAAAGCTAATAAGATTATGACATAACACTAATGGTAAGGCAATTTAACATCTCTTCGCAAACTCCTTTTCCTTAGCCCATTTACAAATTAGTTCTCGGCCTTCTACATTGCTAGTGAAGACCATGTGACAAAATTAGATTTCCCAGGAATCTTTTGGAAACTTGCTTTTCTGATAAAAAGTTGTCATCATTACTATATTTCTTCCCCCTACCTCCTGCCTTGTGGTTAAATGTGATGCCTGAAGCTGAAGCAAATACTTTATTGCCATGAAACAAGCCAACATAATAGAGAGGGCAGATTGCAAAGAAAGAAAAAAGCTAGTTCTTTGATGACAGAATACTACAACAGCTTCTTCTGCCCATTTCTGTACTTCTCTACATATAAGATAAATAAATATATAAATTATATAAAGCTTATATAAATATATAAATTATATAAAATATATAAATTATAAAAAGTCATATAACAAGGAAAACTAATGATATATAAAGATGTCTCAAAAAATATAAAGTAAAATCTGTTCTGGGAATAAACGCATAGAAATATACATATATACGCAAATAAATATATTTTATATTATACAAAGACACATAAATATATATTATATATATATATATTTTTTTAAGAGCTCTGGGGTAAATTCATTCAGCAAATACTCACTGAGGATCTACTACACGAAAGACATGAGAAAAGACTATGGTCCTTCCCTGTAGAGGCAGAGTTTCTCAAATCATGGTCCGTGAACCACTCACATTAGAATCACCTGAGAAATTTCCTACTTCTTCTCCAGATATAGTAGAAACATATTTTTTAAAAATTAGAAAAATATAATGAAATATAAGTAGGAATTGCTGGATTACTAGTAACTTTCATTTTTTTTCCTTCTGGCTATCCATGTTTTCTAATTTTTACATTTATTTTGTAATAAGCAAAGCTAAATTTAATTTAAACATACATTTGCTCATATAAAGAGAACTGGAATAAACAAATAAGAAGATACGTAGATTCAAAGTTTTTTATTTCCTCTCTATGAAGCTCATTAATTTTACTTCTTTCAGTTAAAAAAAAAAATAGACCCAGAAATATCTGCAGCAGCAATTTTATCTGACATTAACATACAAAAGACATACTTTTATAAGAGTGAAGTGATAATTATTTTAAGCAAGTACATTATTCCAATATCTTCAATAGGAACATAAATCCAGGAATTTAAGGAAAAAAAAAAACAACACTCCATATCACATATATTGGATTTGGGGGGAAATTTTTAAAAATTTGTCATTGAGTCCCATTTCTAAGAGAGTAAAAAACAAATACAAGCTGATGAGCATAAGACACCCTCTGACATCAAAACAACTGAACCCCAAATCAAGAGGAAAGTGGATGAGTTAGTCAAGCTTTTCTTATTACATAATTTAATAAAAGTTTGTTATAAGAAAATTGACTAAAAAAGAAGAGGGAAAGAAAAGAGAAGGGATGGGAAAAACAACCCAAAAAACAAAAAATATTTGCTAACAATAAATACATGCATATATCCAAACTCCATTCACATGTAAAAATAGAAGCATTTAATATTAGATATTTTTCAGAGTTACATATAAATAAAAATTTTAAACACTTCAAATTAATGAAAAATAAATTGTAAGCACTTTAGGTAGTTAACAACACAAAAGTTGACTTACCATAAATTTCTAAAACTTGTGGAAAATATTGTTTGTATTCTAAATTCTATCCACTAATACAAGGGTGATGATGTATCTCAGCCAACAATGCTGATTTTTAATGAAGAATTTAAAAGGGTTGATTTAATCCCCAGATTTTTTTCCTATAATTTCACCCCACCACCAAGAAAGTTAACAGACGTGACACAAAGTTAACAGACGTGACACAAAGTTAACAGACGTAAAAACCTTGGTTACTAGAGATGATTTATTCAATCGAAGCCTCTATTTTCTAAGCTACTCAGAAAGAAAAACTGACACCTGGAGAAAGCTGCACCTTCACAGATTACCCCAAATGTTCCCGGTAATACTCAAGCCTTAAATATGAAACCCCTCTAAACAACTAGAGCCACAGAATTAACATTTGCTCCATCCGGCTGCTATAGACAGCAGAACCACAAAGAGCACCTACTTATGAGAGTATGTTTCAGGAGCATAATAATATAATTTTAAAAGGTACGTATTCAAAAGCCTACAATGAAATTGAACAATAAATATTTATATACTTAGAAGAGGAATATATCCAAAAACCTACAATAAAGGTGAATAAATATTTACATTCCAAACCAAAAAATTCCACAGTCTAAAAAGAAACATTTGACGTTTTTATTTCTGAATACTGAAGCAAAATAATAATTATAATAATTTTAATCAAACTTAAAGGGTACACATTTTCTTGTTGATATAAGCTATTCTCCTTTGAACAGGTAAACAACAGGAAAGAATCCTTGAGGCATTTTTATATTCTTACTTTAAAATTATCTAATAATTATCCCATCATTACCTGCTGGTGAAGGATGTCATTGTAAATTCTTAGCATTTTCGATGTTACAGACACATTACTTCTAAAGTCCTACCTGGGAAGAGACTGAGGAGACTGACTGGAGGTTTGTTGGTATCAATAGTCAGTTTGTGGCTTGCAGTTTTTGAAGGCTGACCTGGCAGGCAGATTAATTTTAGGGGAAGTCTAAATTTACATTGGATAACTCGAGGAATGCCTGAAATAAAAGAGAGAAATGTAGATTCATAGATTTGACAAATAATTTGGCAAAAAAAAATATATACACTATTAATAGTTTGAGTAGCAAAATATCTTGGTTTGTTTTTTATGTGCCTATTTAATTTAGCATAACTGAAATAAGTGTAAAGCATTATGATTCACAGTTTTTTACTATTTTCAAAAAGCATAAGGTAAAAATAAAATCTTAAAAAGAGCAGAGACATGAGGTCTGTTTTTAATCACAGTATCATATTTTTTAAATGATCACATTTGGATAATATTTAAAACATTATAGCTAATTCATATTCAATTACTTAATTAACTCCTACTAAGACCTTCAAAGCTCTAACCCTATCAGACTATCAGCAAAAATGAACAAAGAATATGAAGTTTATATCAGTAAGAGTCTATATGAGCCGGGCTCGGTGGCTCAGCTTGTAATCCCGCGCCTTTGGGAGGCTGAGGTGAGTGGATTGACTGAGCCCGCGGGTTCGAGACCCACTGGGCAGCGAGACCTCATCTCTACAATAAATCAAAAAAAAAAATCAGCCGGGCGTGGTAGCGCATGCCTGTAATTCCGGCTACTTGGAAGGCTGAGGCGGAAGGATCGCTGGAGCCCAGCAGGTTGAGGCTGCGGTGGCCGGAAGCGGCCACTGCACTCCAGTCTGGGGGACAGAGTGAGACTCCAACTCAAAAAAAAAAAAAAAAAAAAAAAAAAGAGTCTATATGACCATATCTAAAATTTTCTCTACCCCAAAACACTTTACATCTTTTGGTTTTTTTACTTAAAGAAGATTCAAATTATACTAATAATTTTTAATAAATTATGAACATGAAAACAGGATTTGTTCTACTGAGTTATACTGAAGTCTATGTTCATTTTTTACATTATGTATTAAGAATATTCCTTCCATACAAATTAAATTTTTCTCAAGCCAATTAACTACATACCACATTAAGTAACATTTTGAAAGACTTTATTTTTTTAATCAATTTTTTTTAATGATATTGTGGGGTACAGTTAAGGGTCTGGTATACAAATATGCTCCGTTCAGGCACCCTTGTTGATAAGAGGTGTCTCCCCGTTGAAAGACTTTCATAGTCATTCAATTATCAAATGTTTTTAATATCACACATGATAAATGACAATGAAGAGTTTCATATCAGAATTTTTTAATTTTTAAACAATCATTTCTTTGAATATTTTTACAGAGAATGAAATTGAAACCAAAGCAAATTAGGCTCTCTACTTATAAATCTAGAAAAGCAATACTACAACCTTAGTTTTCTCTCCTTTTATTCTAGGGTTCTATTTTTTACTGGTAAAGATGAAAGATGATATACAGAAGTCTATGTCTTAGCATACTACTGTAGAAAACTGGAAAACTCAGAATGTTCTGTCTCTACTTGATGGATCCACACACTAATTCCTTTATTTCTTTATAGTAAAGTCAGTGAGCAGCTTTAAAATAGCAAAAATAAGAGCAGTGTTAAAGTTTGGAGACATGATACTGAAGCAGGATCCCTGGAATTAGCAATATATTTTGTTAATGTCCATTGGAATTGTATGGCTTACTCCATATCCAAGCTGGGAGTTCACTTTTCAGTATTACTTATTCACTGGGATACTGAGAGATCATAAGCAATGGCAAGCATACTGATATATGAGGTCAATTAAATACTTTTTCAGAGCATGTGGAGCATATTTGTCATTCTCTTCAATATAATCTATTATCCATCAAATTTTACATAGCTCATTTTTTGCTCATAACCAACAGATGTTAAATTCACTTCTCCTGGAATCCTAGATGCAGATTATAACTGGTGTCTCTCAAGAAAAGTCCCAGGGTATTATTTCCTGACATTTTGTGAGGTTTTTAGAGGCATGTGTATTTGTACTTTACAATGATAAAATGTTTTGACCCAAAATATTATGGTAACATAATCTAAGATACTGCCCAAAGCACAACTATCAATATCACCACAAAAATTACAAGCCACTACTTTTTCGAATTTCAAGGAAATTTCCATATATTCTATATATCCCCAAATTATGGAAATATCCCCTCTGAGCAAATTTCTTCTCCAATAAATAAACTGTAGCCTCAATTAACAGATAGTCTGGAAAGTATAAGGAAACTGAAACCCGTTCCTATCTTCTTCATTTTTAATGAACAGAACAACAAAAAATGCTTCATCTTCTGGCAATTCTGTATATACACAAAGAGAAGATGTCTTATATATTTTTTCAACCAAAGTCTGAGCTAATTGTTCAAACAAAAATTTGATTGTACACGATCTTCTAAAATGATATTACTAAAACTGTGGTCTCTGCTTCATTTGGATCAGTTACTGACTGAATTTATAGTAATTTTTAAAAAGTAAACATCAACAACATTGGCTTTATGTTACTCGCTCTATATATTTAAGGATTATTACCCTAAATTACTAAGAACCCAGAACTAAAGAAACTGGTGGAGTATATAAGTTTTCAGAAATCGAAACAAATGGATTGCAAGCACTAATAAACCCAAGAAGGGAACTACATTTTAATTCAATGACAGTTCAGTTAGGTCAGTTAATGACAATATCACACACTAGGGCAGTGGTCTGCAGTTGCTAAGATTTGTAGAACCCCTCCAGAATATCTGTTCTCTCCAGGACTTATATGCCTCTTTCACAGGACATTTGGAAAACATTACTTTGAAAAATGATGACATTCATACTTAATAAAATGATTATAGTCATTTTTTAAATTGAGGGCAGCTTGAAAAGTTTTACCATTAAGAGAAAAAAAGAGTATGAGATCCTTTAGAAACCAGACTACGGAAACTATCCTTTTAAAAGAAAAATTAGAATGCCACTGTTTTGTAATATTTACTATCAAATTAAAATCCAAGCATTTTAAAATACAGCCTCTAGTTTATAGACATGAGATTTATCTGAGGCACATTTCTATTGGGACTTACACTTAAGAAACTTGATGCAGAGCATGGTGGCTTACACCTATAATCCCAGAACTTTGGGAGGCTGAGGTAGGAAGACAGCTTGAACCCAAGAGTTCAAGACAAGGCTGGGCAACACAGTGATGACTCACCTCTACAAAAAAATTAAACAATATGCTAGGCATAACGATGCATGCCTATTGTCTCAGCTACTTGAAAGACTGAGGCAGATGTATTGCCTGAGCTCAGGAGGTCAAGGCTGCGGTGAGCCGTGATCACGCCACCGCACTACAACCTGGGCAACAGAGTGAGATTTTGATAAAAAAAAATTAAAAGAAAGAAAGAAAGAAAGGGAGAGAGGGAGGGAGGGAGGGAAGGCGGGAAGGAGGGAAGGAAGGAAAAAGAAACTCAAAGCAGAAATTACCTATTGGGAACAATGTTCACTACCTGGGGGATGGGCCAACTGAGACTCAATCCCCACTATACACAATATCCATGTAACAAACATGTACCACTTGAATTAAAATAAAAATGGGAGGAAAAAACTAAAAAAACTTGAAGTGACTATCAATTACTCTTTAAACTGTAATTCTACCAATTTGGCTATCAATTATTCTTCAAACTGTAACTGTATCTAAGAATCTGAAGCCTAAGACTCATACAGATATACATGGGTGCATACGTGTGTAATAAAGAAAAAAAGAATTACATGTATTTAAAGACTTTTCAGGGTTGCTAGTGGAACAGCTTTCAGCTTAGTTGAAAGAACCTAATTGATCCTAACTTTGCCTACCATCAGCGATATTTTCTCTATGTAGTTAGTGAAGCAGTCTCTATATCTGGCTTTCAACTCTCTGAGTGTTATGCTAAGAGAAAAAATTTCATCACTTATTTTACTCAAATGCAGGCCTAGTAATTCATCAGATTGAGACTGACTTTGTTCTGCAGGGGTTTTTTTTTCCCCCTTACCAAACATAATCACCTCTCCTTCAAACATTTCCCTTCCAAACCTACTAAAGGAAATGGATAGTCCCAACTACTATGGTGCAATTAATCGCAAAATTATTTAACACTCAGAGAGAATATTCTCATCAAAACTATTTCTTACAGGACAAATTTTCCAGAAAGAGAATTCTAATTACACCTGGCACACCCAAGAGCCCAGTATCAAATTGGGAGACAAATGTGCTTCTAAAAAGAAAAAAGAACATAGTGTGTGTGTGTGTGTGTGTGTGTGTGTGTGTGTGTGTATGTGTGTGTGTGTGTGTGTGTGTGTGTGTGTGTATAGAATAACTATATCTATATATTGCACATCCATACACATCCATATAATGCCTTTAGATCTCTTTCCAGGGAACTGCTAGAGTAATTTCATATTGAAAACAAGGAACCCCAAAGCAGTAGCAATGTCTGGTAGCCAGAACTTCCTTGATCCCTTCCTGTTATGTCTGGCTACATACTGTGCTTCATCTGCAGTCATGTTTTACACTGCCCGTGTCATGTAACTTTAATGCAGAAATAATGGAGACTAACCCTTATGGGACAACATAAAACCTCATTTGCTTCTCTTTTTCCACATATAAAAGCAGAACTGCTTATCTGCAATACAGCCTGAACAGATCAAGACAATAAAATGGATCAGTCTTTGAAATATGAAGCCTTATGTGTAAGTAAGACAAGTGGCAGCATATTGTTTTCTTGCTTACTAGGTGCAGCTGAATATTTCTGAATATTTCACTTCTACTCCCTAAAGCTTAATTATAATTTTAAAATATATCAAAACGAGTTTTTGCATTGCATTGAAACACTAAAATTTCCATAAATTGTGATTTTTTTTTTCTCATGATTTGGAATCAGTAAGAGGGAATAAATTCCTTTCAACAATAACCTTAACTGACTTTTTAAAACTTAAAACTAATCATTTAAATAGTAAAATTGTATTTTACATAATTTAGTTGAAATCTTATCAGTTACATGCAATCTTGAGAGTTAAAATGTAAATATTCATTACTAATAACAGGTTATTTTTAATGACCCAAATTCTAATTTAACAAGTATAGTTTATATCAAGCTAAGTATTTACTTCTTTTAAAACACTTCTCATATAAATACATTTTCCACCTGCCAGATATCAAGATGATATGTGCTATGTAACTCAAGTTCTTGGCATCATCAAAACTGTATGAGTAAATATTGCCATTTTTAAAAAATCATTTTAATTATACTTATTTAATTATTACTAATTAATATTGTTATCCAAAATGCATCTTTCATAAAAATAAACTACCACAATGAGTCTATAGCTAAGAGAAAAATTAATCTAAGTTAAAAATACTTTCAGGACCTGCCATGTACCCTGACAGTGTGCAATTCAAAGATAAGTGCCTGATCCCAGTCCTCAAAGAGCTCAAAATTTCCTAGGAGACCCTAAGGAACAAACTTAATTAAATTCATATTATGACCAGTATTATAGCAGAGTCATAAGCAAAGGATTTGGAGAAAACAAAATGAATAACAACACTGATCCAAGCAAGTGCAAGGGGTCAGACCTTTAATGACATTTCCCCACAAAATCTAATAAGCAAGACAAGGGATAGGCCCACAGAGTGAATACACACAGCATTCTCATCAGAGAGAGATGGATCTGCTGGGGCAGGTGGGAAGACAGAAAATTTAAAATTCAGTGACAAACACCTTCTTTCTTTTCTTACTCTTTATTTTAAGAAAAATAAAATAACAGAGCATGCAGGTAAACCAATGACATACAGAAATAAGTTGTCAATGACATTTGATGCTATTCAAAAAAGTCACTCTGTTCTTACTCCTAACTTCATTCTTTCTCATGACTCTGAAACAACTAATGACAGCTCCCTGTGGAAACATCTACTACGCTCTCCATAGCAGGATCAAGATATTGTATCATCCTAAAGACGTTTCTATAGTTAAAACAGCAGTCTGCAAAAAAATTTCATTCATGGTATAAAGCCAATTCATCAACCAAATCTCAGTTCTGAAATTCATTTTTTTCCAAATTACCTTTACACTTACCATCAGGATTTCGATCTATTCAACAAAGGCAATGCATAAAGGGATGGGAGAGAAAGAATGCAATAAATTATCTGAAGCAAAGTTACAATATAAATTTAATACACATCTGCCTAAAATATAAATTAAAAATTTTAAGATCCCCACAGATGCTTTAAATGACCCTTCAATTAAACACAAGGAAAGTCATTTCACAACTGAAGAGAATAACATACATAAATAAAATCCAAGGTTTGATTTCCTTTTAAAGCCAGCTTTCTCAAAGTCATTAAACATAAAAATATTTATATAATCTCAAATTTTGAAAATATAGTAAATGGCTAATATGGTAACTTCTGGATAAAAATCGTTATTTAAACAATTTAAAGCAAAATAACTTATAAAGTGAAGAAACATTTTTAAGGTACTTTAATTATAAAATTATATCAGAGCATATAGAGTCATCAGTGAATAAGCCAGAAAATTTGTTAGACAAAGGAAAAACCCTACAGTTATGAAAAATATTTTCAAATAAGTAAAGTGGGCATAAAGAAGAATGAAGCATTTTTTAAACTTACAAAACTAATAAAACAATATAGAAATGCTTAAAAACAACTACAATGTTGCTAAAAATCCTATTATCTGATACACTATGTTTAAAGTTTTTTTTTTTAAAGCAATGACAAGTAATTCTTATTTTCTATCAATATGACTCCAACTCAAAAAACAAAAAGCTTAGAAAAACCTATCAATTAACTGATTATCAAACTGCTACCATGAAGAATTCACTATACAGGGGGAAAAAACTATCAAATTTGACTCAACTAAGTTGAATTAACAATAATTAAATCTTATCCAGTTAAAGACAATCTTTTAAAATCTAATGGTTTCCTTTAAAAATACGAAGTTTTAATATATTTGTTCTTAAATCTTTTAACACGTAAGCCACAAAGAGTTGTAGTCACTAAAACACTGTCTAAAATGCTGAATACTGCCTTTATCTTAGAATTATCCATAATACTCTTTGTAATTAATTGAGACTAGTCTTTAGTTCATATAAAAGAAGTCTGACTAGATAACATTCTTCTGATGGAAATAAAAATATGCCAGATTTTCTATTAACTATGAGGAGAGAACTGAACATTATATACAGAAAGCAGCTAAAAGGACTTATCACTTAGACATCACAAATAGACTTAAGAGCCAGGTGCAGTGGCTCATATCTATAACCCCAGCACTTTGGGAGGCTGAAGCAGGAGAACTGCTGCAGCCCAGCAGTTCAATACCAGCCTGGGCAACATAGTGAGACTTCATCTCTACAAAAAAAATCAAAAAATTAGACAGGTGTGGTGGTGCATGCTATAATCTCAGCTACTCGTGAGGCTGAGGCGGGAGGATCGCCTGAGCCCAGGAGGTTGAGGCTATGGTGAGACATGATCATACCACTGCACTCCAACCTGGGTAACAGAGTGAGATCCTGACTCAAAAGAAAAAAAAAAAAAAAAGACAGAGTAGTTACTCGTAACACATAAAAGTAATTAGAACATAAAATTTTAACAGTAGAAAAGAATATTTTCTCATTTAATCATATTTCACAATTAATTCCCATCTTAAACACACAAGCATTTAATTCATACCACCAATAACTTAAAGGAATAGTTAGGCTTATAAATATATGAACAACTATATGTTTACCTGTTGGTCTGGAATAAGAAACAACAGCATTTCCTTCCAATTCAGATGGTATATAACTTCTTTTCAGATAAACAGAAATGGCTACTGTTCTAGTCATCTCTGGTGCTATAAGCAATGTAAAAGTAACATAAATTACGTAATTTGGAACAATTATTATTATCAAAAGTTAAAATTTTGGTACTATATGCCAGGCCATAAGCATTTTATATGGATTAAGTCATTGAATCTTCACAACAAACCTATGAGGTAGGTATACTATTATTACCCCCCCCCCCCTTTTTAAGCATGAGGAAACCAGAATACAAAGAGATTAAGAAGCTTGCCTAAGGTCACACAGCTAATATCAGAGCTAGAACTTTATTCAAGAACAAGGAACAAAGTATTCAGCATTCTATATACCATTCCTCCTCTTTACTCTGATTAGCAGACAGCGTGAACAGAGAAAAAGGTACACAAAAGAGCAAGATAGCTTAGTACTTTATCATGGCTGGGACATAGATTGCAGGGGGAAATGGGGGGACTGGACATGGATGTAAGTAACGCTGATAACTAGCAGATTGTGCATACACTTCTGTGTTAACATATTTGATCTCCAACCTATGTTAGAAAGCCATAAGAGATTTTTGACTGAAAAAATAAATTTCGGGATATATTTTAGAAAAGAAAAATTGGAAATATTATAAAAATTAGAAAACTAAGCAAGAATCCAATGGCTGGTATCACTTACAAGGTTACTTCATTCAGTCATTTATTCACTCATTCTATAAGGATTTACTGAGTTCCTACTAACTGACAGGTACTAGGGGTTGGTTGTACAGAGGCAAAAAAAGAGAGATATGTTCTCGACTTCATGAATAAGAGATAGGCGCCTTGGCTGAAGAAGTTCAGTAAGCAAAGACTTGAAAGAAAATCCAAAGATCATTTTAACAGGACCAATGACAACTTGAATATAAGTGGTTGAGGATGAGAGATTCTATACCAAGAAATCTTACTAAGAGTAACTTTTATGACATGTCTACTATTTTAGGCATTATGACAGATACCTTATATTCACTTTCTAATGAATTCCTCAAAACAACCCTGTAAGACAAATATCATTATCCCCTTTTTGCAGATTAAAATAACTGAGGCTCCAAGTGATTACTAAAGTAGTGTTTCCTAAAGTAGTGTTTCCAAGGTTATACATCAAGTGAGTGTCAGAGTTAGAATTCAAACCCAGACCAAACTCCAAAGCCAATATTCTTTCTTCAAACATTACTGATTCAATAAATGGAAACACTAATAAGGAAAGTATTACAAATTTTAGTATTTAAAAACAATTACAGGTCCAGTCGGTTAAAGAAAGCACTTAAAAATCTGTAATCCTAAAATATTAGTTCAACTCAACAATCATTGACTGAATATTCATGCTTGTTGCTTAGAGGGAAAATATAAGCAAAACAACACAATCATTGATTTTTTGAATGATCCCAGTCTCACTATTCAGACAATAAGTAAAAGCCATAAAACATACACACTAATAAAAAATTTTTAAAACTTACACCTTGAAAACTTTAAGCCAAAACAAAAAACTTACTCATAAATTCAAAGGTGAACTGATCACAAGTCAATTCTAATGGTGGTTGCACATAGATTGATAACTTGGCTTTTGGCAATACCACCCGATTCTGCAGTGTGACCTAAGGAAACATAAATTGTTATTAATAGAAAATAATATTTTATTCAAATTGATAGGCTATCAGAACAACTGAAAAATCACTAACAAAAAAATAGGAAACAATATCTTAAAAATGATTAGTGACAAAACATAACACATGAGTAGCATATTAAAATATTCTACCAAAGAGAAAGTAGGCAAAGAAGTTGAAGAGACTTTTCTCAAAAGAAGATATAAAGATAGGCAATATGTGCATGCAAAGATGCTCAATATCTTTAGTCATTATGAAGATAACTAAAAATCACAATAGCACATTACTAGGTCTCCACTACAATGGCTATAATAAAAAGGACAGACATAACATATGTTAGCAAGAATGTGGAGAAACTGGAACTGTCATGCAATGCTAGTAGAAATGTAAGATGGTATAGCCACTGAAGAAAATGGTTAAGTAGTTTCTTAAAAAGTTACACATAAATTTACGATATAACTTTGTAATTTCATATCAAGAGAAGTGAAAACATGTGTCCACCCAAAAACTTGTATATAAATGTTCATAGTACCAATATCCATTATAGTCAAAAAGTAGAAGTAATCCAAATATCCATCATATTGGCTGGATAAACAAATGTGGTACATTCATACAATAAAATATTATTCAGCAATAAAAAAATGAACTATTGATACATGCTACAACATGGGTAAACCTTGAAAACATACTAAGGGAAAGAAGCCAGCCACAAAGAACTACATATTGTATGATATCACTTGTGAAATGTACAGAAGGCAAATCTATAGAAAAACAGACTGGAGTTGCTTAGGGATGGGGTGATGGGGAATATGGCATTTCATTTAGGGAGGATAAAATGTTCTAAAATTAGATTGTGGTAATGATTACAAAATTCTGTGAATATACTAAAAATCATTGAATTGTACACTTTGAGCGAATTATATGGTATGTAAATTCTATCTCAATAAAGCTATTTTTAAAAGTTTTATCAAAGGAAAGAAAAAAGAAACTACATCAGGAAATATCTACCATATGTGTTCATTCTTCCTTTCGTATATAGTTATCATGACTATTATATACCATGAATATATATCATGAATACCTTTCATATATAGTTATGTATCATAATTTATTAAATCTAGTATCTGTATATTTTCTTTTACACAGATTAATTTTTCTCTAAAGATTTCTTTACTAGGTGGACATATACTAGTCTAGATATATATCAAAACACTGCATCTTAGTCCATGCCTTAACACAAAAATACACAACATGACTAATTCTAAAAAAAGAATAACAATATTGACTGCTGCATTTTCAAACTTGGTATGCTTGCTTGGTGATGCTAAGAAAATCCTCCTACCCCAGAACCCTTGGGAAACAGGGTGGGTACGGCTAGAAAAGGCCAAGACTTCTCTCACTCCTCCTGAGGAGGAATGTCAGTAGAAACCATCGGACCCAAGCAGCTTTACTGGGCCACAGTGCAAAAGGGCATCATCCTTAGACAATCAAAGAAAAGGCTTAAAGACCTGGTTTCCGTTAAGCATGTTTTCTCTTTAGATTTGGTCTCCTAAAAGTCTCAACCTCTTTAAATCGTCTTTTTAGATGACTTCATCACACATGCCTAGTGTGGTAAACCAGACTTAGCAGAGTCGCCTACCTAGGTAGGGTTACTAGATCAACTAAGTCAAGATCTCTGGGGGAGATCTGGGTATTGGTATTTCTTTATAGCTCCTCAGGTGATTCCCACAGACCACCAGGAATCACTGGCTGAGAACCACTATTCAATACTATTCAATCCTTTGCCATGGAGCAGTTCAGTCTAGCTACTAGACTTTATTATATGAGACAGACACATATCACTAACTAGCATAAATTCAAGGACATTCTTATTGTTAAGAAAAGTTGTTTTAAATTTTCTCTTAATTAAAAAGCATGCATTACCTTGTCCTTAATTATATATATTAGATATATATAAGATATACAAGACTATATTAGCCCACAAGCATTATATACATATAATTAGATTCAGTAAATGCCTTGTATTAATTTTAAGTGATGTGAGTATTCTGCAGAATTTAAAACTAAGCTAAACATAAAAATTTTGGCTGGAAAAGGAACATTTTTATAAGACACCTGTTGATGCAAATAAATACAATAAACACAGTCACTAAACAATGAATCCTTACTTTTTACTTTGTAAACACTGAGAATATAGGGGGAAATTATGCTGCACAAACAAAACTTCCTCATTGGTGTCTGACTGTAAATATAATACCTTTTGGTAAAACTCTGAATGATAATTACAGCAAGAAGAAACTATGCAAGTGCCACAGACAACTTTCTTTGCAATAGCTAGTCTACGAAATAAACATGACACAATTTAAATAGTTTACTATTAACAATAATAGAATACTAGTCTGTACATACATTTTAAATAAAATTAATAATATTAATGATAGAATCCATTAGCAGCTTTCTATATTTATGAAACCATGCTAATAAATTATTTATGTGCATTTATTCTTCCCAACAGTATGAAACATATACAATCATACACCATTTTATAGAAAAGCTGTGGCTCAGAGAAGCTAAGTAATTTGCCAATGCCACTCTAATTTTAAGAGGAAGAACCACAACTTAACTGCTGTCTACCAGAATCTGGAGCCTATGCCTTTAACCAACTGTGGTTAAGTCCCAAATAACTTCGTCAATTGAAAAAGTATTCCCATTTACAGTTTTAAAAATAGAGGTTCAGAAACAGTAAATCATGCCCAAGATCATCAACCCAACTAGAAAGTTGAAAACTGTGACCAGAAAAGCCCATGAGAGCTCAATTTTAAAAGTGAAAATGAAAATTCCTTACAGGAGTAATAAGTCATGTGTAAAAGAGCAGACCTTCTGACTCTTCCTGGCATAATGATGTCTACTTAGACAACAATCATACAATTTTATTGTTACAAGAAAGGTTTGCATTCAACTTAGATGTACAATCATGATACCTCTCATACGGTTTTTTGAACCAAACAATAGTTGAGGCACTTTCACATCGTGAATCAAGGAGATGTGTGGCGGAAATAACTACAGTAACAAAGAATAGCTGTGTTTGAGCCAAAAAACAACTTACAGACTTGGCTAGATCATAAAACTCATATTTTAAGATGAAAATAATTATAGAATATTAAGGAGAAAATATAAAATGTTAATAAGAGAATTTTCCATGATATTTTCCACTTCTAACAAAATGAAATATTATCCTTAGGAAATATAATACCAAATTTCTATACTAGATATATAAATTTGACTCCAAAGCCCTGGTATGAACAACCACTCTGCCTAGATGCCTGGAATAGATGGTCATGCATCGTGCACACATACTTAGGGTAGCCACATCTTCATTCACTTGGAACGGATGGAAAAATTTTCTCAATTAACAGGATTTATTATGATGGAAACTTGCATGATTATATATCTTGGCTGCTGTTGTTATAAAAAGCCATAAGGAGAGATTTATAGTAGAAATTTGTATAGAAACTGTCAGGCAGAATCAGGAAGTCATTGTGTCTGTTGTGTGAGACCAGCCAATTTTGTGCAACCCCTTTGTGTCACATTCCTTCTCATGCTTCATAATGGCAATGAGAGTTAGCTATTCTCAAATACATATACAGTAAATTCCACAAATGAAGGAGAATTTTCCAGTAGTGTCATGCCATCACTTTAAGGTGGCTATTACACATGAAAGCCTAAGAACTGCATGAAAGGAAAAGAGTGTTTGCTTATAGCAATAACTCCTGGTTGGGTAGGGCAGGGGAATGGCATGAGCAATCTTTTCTGGTTAAGGTACAATATCTCTTTTTATAGTTTACAATGTGCTTCTAAATTATTATATATATGTGTCTGGACATTATCAATAGAAAGATATAAAAGGTTTTTCTACACAAAAGTATAGATCATTACTGAAACCTAAAGTCTTTTTTTTTTGGTTAAGTGTTTGATTTCTTGCCATTAGTACCCTTCCAGACTCAAAAGTATTAATAAGATAGAGCCTTTAATTGGATAGGGAGAAGGCAGACTGGGGAAAGACCACCCTTGTTTCCAGTGGCAAGAATCCAAAAAAATTAGCTCAGAAAACCGTTGTAAGATTGGGCTCCCTTCAACTTCAACCAAAGATCTCCACACTTGGGCCACCCGCTGGGTCCAGTGTAAGCGAACACAATTGGTAAAGCCTGGTGCCCTGTCAAGCTCCTCCAAGGACAGCAACCCATAATCTAAGAAAATAAAAAGCCCTGTCCAAGTTTTGACTAAGTGAATCGCCAAAATCCACAACTTTCCCTGGCTTCCAAAGTCTGGGCGGTGATAAATATTTTCAGCTTAATAATGTGCTGACTGATTACCACATTTTAATCTAAACGCCCTAAGAGGGTTCTACATTTGAGTTCTAGTTCTAAAATTCTACAATGACAGGATTGAAATGCTTAACCAAAACCACATCCTTCATATTCTATTTTTCCAGAACTATCAATTTGTCATTATTCTACTTTGTGGCTTCTTCATTTAACATTTTCTTGCTATAAATACATCCATTTAAAGCTAATGTTATAGCAGAGAGATGGCTGGGAATTCTTCTCAAACACACACATAATCATACATGGAAGATATTTTAGTATTCCTATTCTTCTCCAATATCATTTCATAATGCACTATGTATGATGCTGTAAGTAACTGATTGGTCTACTATGAATGGTGATGACATATTTTCTTTGGCAGAATTTTTTTTTCCTTGCCCATGATTTTGTCTTTGATTATTTAGCAGATTTTAAACAATAATTTTTTATTTCTAGAAAAAAGAGCCTGCATCATGCTCCACATTTAAACAATGATAGAAGTGAGTCATAATACTTGTGTATATTATATATGTATTGTTCTAAATGCAATTATCAGTTTTATATTTGTAGGTAACAGTAAAGGTTTTCTATTCATTCCACAAGACTGAGGAAAACCTGCAAATGTCAAGTGTTTATTTTACATTTCCATAAGCTACTTACAAGGTAACATCAGTGACAGAAGTGGTGAAATATGTAATAGTTTTTGCACATTACAGTCTAAAACTTGGTACAATACCTTCACTGTGACAGAAGGGACAGGGTCAGTTCCTACTTCAGCATCAGTTGCTTGCTGTAAACACAGAATTTAAAAGGCAAGAAATAATTAGCAATTAGTGAACACAGTAAGTGAAATGTATACTTCCCACCACCCAAACAGGAATTATCACTCTAAAAGACAATGAGGTTCTTTGGATACCTTCATCTGGAAAGTCATAAGCTACTAATCAAAAATATATCCATGAAAAGAAAAAAAAAAGAGGTCACATATTTTATCAAACCACTCTATCTTCAAATTCACTTAAATGTTCAAAGTATTAATTTTATTAACATGTTATTTATATTATACAGAAGGACTCTTTGTATTTCCCAAATAAGTATTATGTCATTCTTTAAGGACCTTGTATTTTCAACAAGCCAATGGTATGTTTTATTCTGATTAATAACACGTATCTAAATATATGCAACTAATGATTCAGAGATTAAGTGGCCTTTTACCAAGGAAATAAAAGTGGAAGTGTACTTTTTTTAACCAGTGCATATAAACTAATTCAGAAGCACTCTTTTGAGTATCAGTTTGAGTTATCTGGCCCTACCTCTTAAAGAACACATAAGTATAATAAAATGAATCAAACATTTCCTTATACCTTATAAACTATTTTTTTAGAGTAGCATATTGGGAGGAAAAACTTCTCCCTCTATGATAGAATAAGACCAAGGGGTAACATATTTTTAATAATACCCATATGAATTCCTGGGGAATGATTAAAATCAAAATAACTCTAGCCAACGAATGAATATGATCCATTGTGCTTTTTTATGTGAAAATTTTTTAAATGAAGAAAAACTAAGCCACTTCTAAGCAATGGGGATCACTATGATGTAATGGGCATCAGCAGAAATAAGAGGTGAGAGACTTATATTCTATTTACGGCTCCACAGGAAACCATATCTGAACTCTGATCTAGCTTCTCAATCAGCAAAATGGGATAGCAGTGTTTATCTCCTTTATAAAAGACTCCATTCTAATATAAGTTACATTACTTTTTATGTGTTCTTTCATCATAATGATTCAGAGTAAAATATTAATCCAGGATTTTTGTTCTAGTAATACCTAAAATCCAGGAAGTGTTTTACATTTGACTGTCCACAGATCTAGAAGAGAAATTAACATCTCCTGTTTCCTGCTCTTTTCACTCCTGTCTAAACATCTAGATACTTCAAGGATAGCAGTCCCTTGGGAACATAATACTATAGCCAGAGAGAAATAGCTACAAAAAGACATCATGGCACCACAGCCACATAAATTGTAAGCCTAGTGTTTTCCAATGGAATGAATATGATAGTCTCAAGAAATCTCTTGAGAAGTTAAAAAAAAAATAGTAACACGGGGAGAATAAAGCTGGAAAGAGACGCCTAGTTAAGAAAAAACAGCACTCATGGCTACCAATAGGGAAATACACATTGTAATATAGTGCTACTACATAGAACCTTTCCTACAAAGACCAAAAGTTTCAAAAGAACAGAAAGGGAATTCCTCATTCTAAATAGCCTACATGTAAGAGCACCTAGGAAAAATTATATAAGTTGCCCAAGGGAAAAAAAGAGTCATTTCCACAGCAAGAAAACGTGTGTACATTTGTCAGCTAACTAAGCAGAAATGTTCCAGTCAAACTACAGCCTTCAGATAGAGTGAAAAACAGTGTGTGCTGAATAGCCAATGTTCAAAACAGTGCCTCTACTATGTGACTCAGCTGAGAATGTTTCTTTCATATGTAGTCCTACTTTTCTATGTGTACCCAATTTACTATACTATAGCAATATTAATATGATTTTTATCACAATTTGGATTGGCTGTTTATACTAAAATTAATCTTTAAAAGCTCATGACAACTAGTTATTATATTATGCTCTAGGATAACTAAATATCAAAGACATTTCCCAGACAGAATTATATGATATAAACCCCCAAAAAGGTAAAATGAATGAATTCAATCACGTCTCTACATTGATCAACTTTTAATAAACACAAATAAACGTAATAGATTTTGCCAATCACACCCTAAAAGGTGCTTTTAGAAGACTAAACAAAGAAATGGAGTAATAAAACCAAGAACAGTTCCCTTTTCATCCTTTCTGTCTCTCAGTTGTATTCATTCATTCATAGAGCAAATATATATTGAACATCATTATTTGGCAAGGACTAGGACACAGCAGTGAACAAGACAACCAGTGGTATATAGATGGTCGTGATAATGATGATGATGATGATGATGATAATGTTGGAAGAAGTAAAATGTAATTTGCTGATAAGGACAATCATAGCAATTGTAACAATTCACCAAAGCAGTCTCTATTGTAATTCCCATTTTGCAGATGAGAAAATTGAGATTAAGTACCTTGCCTTCAGTCACACAGATAGACATAGGGGAAAAATAATTCCTGGACCAACTATCTTCTCTTAAACTACTTTACCACCACCACCACCACCACCACCATAATGTGTTGAAAACTATAAATCATCAAACTCTGAGCTAGACCACTCACAAACATTATCTTATTGAACCTTCAACAAAAATCTAGTGGAGTCAGTATCATTCAGCTGAATTAGTATTATCTCAATACTACAGTACTGAGAAAGTTTTTAAAAAATTAAATAGGTAGAGTTGGAACAAGGGAAAGAAACCCTTCTACTGCTCTCCTTCCCTCCAACACTTCTTTTTTCAACAGAAACCCTGCCCAAGAAGCTCCTTACTGACACTAAGAGGCTACCAATGTTTTTATCCAGAAAGTAAGAAGGCATAAAACGTGTTACCCTGCCTGAAGTTTCTATCTAGAGGACCAAAATTTAAACCAACACATTTTGATCTCAATTCATCTCATTTTGTGCAACTATTGTAGACCCTTTTAAAATTTACAAATACACCTACAGACACTGAATCAAAGTTAGGAGAAACCACAGCAAAAACGTTCAAGTCATCTTCTCTCTCAGTCATGGGCCAAACACCTGTCATTAAAAAAAAAAAAAAGATATTTAATCATAATACAAAACTTGCTGTATATGGCTTTTCTTCAAGGGTTTATCTATACCTTATATCCATAAACACTTATAAATACACTCACAAGTTGAAAAAACGAATGCATTACAATATTAGAAGCTTGATGCTAATTCCTTGCCTCTACAATATTGTGTAAAAAAAATTGTTTTAAGTCTCTTTCTCTTATATTATCTAAGATGTGAGTCACTGACTGACCCGTATTGGGAATTTCAATGCCCTTTCCTTAACTACTAATGGAAGCCCAAATTAGTATAACTCTTTTGAAGGTACATTGGGTATAACTATCAAAATACAAAATGTACTATCCTTTGACTTAATTCTACTCCCAGGAACTTGTCTAATACTCATAAACATGCCCAAAGAGATTATCTGCTGTTAGTATTTTTTTAAATGAAAACAATCAAAATATCTATATATCCATTAATAGGGAAATCATTAAATAAATTATGATATATCTATACTATGCAATGACCCAACACTATAAATAAGAGTGCCATCAATCTTTATAAACAGACATGAAAAAATGTCATGACATATCTATTAATTTTTAAAAAGCAACATGTAGTATAGTGTGCCTAATATGCACATATTTGCATAAAAACAATTACATAAACATGAATGTTTTCTAGAAGAATAGACAAAAACTCTTAATACTGATTGTCTTTAAGGAGTGGAACTGGGATGTTGGGTTGAAGGAAGATCCAAGTTTTATTATTTGCCCTTTCATACTGTTTGAATTATTTTTACCACATTCATGTTATTTTCACAATTTTAAGCATGTTTACATTGCATGATGACACATAAACAAGAGCTCTTAATAAGAAAAATAAATAATATTTATACACATATTTTATACACACATATATATAACAGACTTTGGTTGCCTATTATATTACATATACCACATAATTCTGCCTCCAACATCCATTCTTTCCTCTTCCTCTTTACAACAGAGCCCTATTTTTGTTGGGTATTCACATTTACCTCTGATAAAGTCACCCTACCCAGGCCCCAGAGTGCAATCTAATCATGATGACTCCATTCCACTGACCATTTGTTGTTTTTAGGTATGAACATGGGACTTAATCCTGGCAGATTAGAAATAAGAGATGTTGAGAGTGAGGAGTGCTGGCACAGTCTTCTTATCAGGGAAAAAAGTTATTCCTCCCTAATAAGAAGGGAGACTCAGGAGAAATAGCCCACTTCTTCCCTGGAAATCATATATGTACATAATGCTTGGACCTGCTGAGGTCACCCTGTGACCCTGAGAAGAAACAACCCCACACACTGAGAATGGCTGACTGAAAATAGGGAAAGCACATGGATGATGCCACATCAATCAGCTGTCTCACAAAAATAAGAAATGGCTACAATTGCCATCAGGCATTCCAACCATACTGCAAGATTTAGAATGAGAATTTTCATTACTTAGTGAGAGTACAAAAGGTTGCTCAATGCCCACCCATAAACATTCTTCAATTCTTTATTTAAAGCCCAGTTTCATTCTGAGCAGCAAAGTACTCAGCTAAAACACTTAGTCTCCCAGCCTGTTTTGCATCTTGGATGGCTAGTGAGACGTAAGTAGGAGCTATTCAGGGTGTGGCTTCCAGGAAAGCTCCTTAAGGGGGCTGACTCAGCTGCAGATGTGAGGGCAGAAGTTCCAAAAGCCATGTTGGACCAATAGATGACCCTGGGATAGAAGGAATCAGAGTCCCTGAAGACTGTGCAATGGCCAAGCCAACACTTGACTGCCCATCACTGGACTTCTTTTGCAAGAGAAAGATATAAACCTCTACCTCGTTTAAGCCACCTTATTTGGGTAGTATTCTGTTACATGCAGTCAGACATAGCCATATATAAACAAGGTCACCAAAAACAAGTATTTCTAGAATTCAGTGGTACCGTCAAGTTAGTTATTCCAGACATAATTCAAATGGAGTACAGACTTTCATTTATGTCCCCTTGTCTTACTGCTCTCTGTCCCTTCCTGAAAGCACAACTGTGTGGGCACTTACCTCAATGTGGTATCCAGTCTTTCATACCCACTCCAGGTAAGAACACGATTAACTGTCTAAATCATAAGAAAACTCTGTTTTTGAAAGTTCTTACCAGTAGATGTTGCTGACCACTGGTAACAAAAATGCTAAGCAGAGTCACATTAATGAGTTGAGTATGAAAAGCTTCAGAATCCATGAGCCATACAGAAATTATTACTATGATTTCATGCTTACAGTATACATTCCTCATATAACTTACACACATAAAATCTGCTTCAAAAACACTTTTATTACAGTAGATAATATACTCCATGTGTACAACAAAATGTACTCCTTATATTGGCTTTAAATTTTGCTGCAACTCCTACTTTGAAAAAAATTTTAAAAGCTTTAAGTACCCACAAGACTGTGAACTTTTTTGCAAGTTAAAGTCACTGTACTAAAATAAGTGGTATTTAGATGAATAATGAGGTCATCAAAAAGTTAAGAGTTTTAACTTCTCATAATGTTCTTTAATGAAATAATTTGGTGCTTTTATATAATTATAGGTATTTTAATAAACAAACATACCACAGTCCTATACAGGATACTACATTTTTTTCCACATCTATTAATACAATATTTTTAAAACATCCCTTTTTTTCTTTCTCAGGAAAAAAAAATGATGGTGACAAAGAAGGGGCAAGAAACTTCAAACATTAACTAAAATCTGAGGTTATGTTAATAATGAACTGTGCACCTACGTCTGTGGATACATCCTTAGCTTAATTGGCAATTATTCCAAGATACCTAGAAGGATCAAGGTAACAAGTAAAACAGCCTAACCTTCTCACTACAGTCACCAAGAAATAACTTTTAGCTGTAAAGGATTTTCTTAGAAATTTCATACATAATTAATATTAATCAAAATATCATTAGCATATTGCTCATGGAAAAGGCAAACTTTTAAGACACAAAATTTGGAGTAAAAGCCAGATTATCTAATAAACTCTAGAAACTTTATGTTTCATATATATTTCGCTCTTCCCCAATTTTTATATATATATCCAATTATATTTTTAATGACAAAATGAGACTGACAATTCTATTAATCTCAAGAATGCCAGTGTCAAAAATTGAAAAAAAAATTTATCACACTGTGACACATCCAATTTTAACCATTCTCTATTTGACATGGGGGTACTGACAACAAAGAGGCTTTTAAGTAACTAGAGGTACTTAAAAGACCCTAGTTTCACTGGTTTACTTTCAAAACTTTCTATAAGAACGTGTGAAGCCAAAGCATAATAACTATTTTAATATTCATATTTTTAAAATAATTATCTCAATTCCTCAGAACCAGAGGGATACAATCCCGGTAACACAGACTCAAAAATACATAAATCTAATAAAGTGATTGAATCAGTATTAAGATGGGCTCTCTTGTTTTGGTTGGCTTTTGATGCTTTGCTTCTTTTATTATTCCTACTTGTTGTAACATTTCTTTTCTGTAAAAGTAGTCCGTATTTTTTCTCATTAAAAAAATAGTTTTACCTGACCCTGAAAAGGGAACTTAAAGTAATGCTTTTCACATGTCCAACTCAAACTGCAAGATTGGTGTTTTGTTTCTTCTTTTAATTTACAATAAAATTATACCCTTGTGAGTCCCAAATAAAGACAATATTGAGCTATTCAAAACTCAGGAACTGAAAATATCATCAAACTCTGAGTCATTAAAAATCAGCATACCACAAGCTACACACCATTTGAACACCTAATTAACTACAAAAAAATTATATCACTAAATTCCAAATGACTACATTTTTGGTAACAAAATGGTAACTTGTGTGCTGCTCTGGTTTCTCTTAAAAGATACAACTAAAGTTTTCAGAAATATTGCAAGTTAATAAATGACAACTCCGCCGGGCTCGGTGGCTCAGCCTGTAATCCCAGTGCTTTGAGAGGCCGAGGTGAGTGGATTGCCTGAGCCCGCGCATTCGAGACCCGCCTGGGCAACTTGGCAAGATTTCATCTCTACAATAAATAAAAAATTAGCCGGGCGTGGTAGCGCGGGCCTGTAGTTCCAACTACTTGGAAAGCTGAGGTGGAAGAATCACCAGAGCCCAGCAGGTCGAGGCTGTAGTGGCCAGGAGCTGCCACTGCACTCCAGTCTGAGTGACAGAGTGAGACTCCAACTCAAAAAATATAAAAAATAAAAAAATAAATGACAACTCTAAACTTTAATGTTCTTTTCAAGGCCTAAAATCACTACTCAAAGAAGTATTTCTTTCTTTCTTAGAGTTAAAAAAAAAAAAAAACTAGATAGTGCTGTCTCTGTCTCTGAAAAACGTTAACAAAAGCGTTATCACAAATAGAACATATTTTCAGAAGCTGTCACATACAAAGTAAACACAAAGACCTCATGTGAGACAGAGTATGTTTTTACAAATATGACTAAGTCTGGAAGAGAAAATTAACTAATGCATACAAAACATTATTCATACACAAGATAATGTGGATTTTACTATGACTACTAAAATTAAATAACATAAAAGCTTCAAATGACATACCTTGTGACTTGTTAACATCTTTAATGACTTTCTGAAGTTCTTTCAATTCTATATCAAGTTCATCATAGTTTAGTTCTCTAGATTCCACTTTTGGAGCTTGGAACAGAGAAGGATCTGTCCCCAGGTATGAACACTGCAAGTGACCATCATCACTCAGAGTGATTATCACTCCCTTTAAATCACTACAATAAGAAAGAGAAAATGATTGACCAACTACATTTTTACTCAATTCAGCTTTAACATACTATCAAGTAAATGACTACATATCTATTTCTATAGTTTTACTTCAAAGCCCAACTCAAATGTTTAAAATATAATTTATATTTATAGAAGTACTCCCAAAGTTAAGATTCATTACAGAGGGGGCAAAAACAATTATTATAATGGCTATCACTTCTGGGGGCCTAACTACATGGCCAATACTGCTCTCAGAGCTTTTCAAGTACTGTTTTTAACCCTCACACCAGCTACCACTTGGTGGATTCATAATAAACATGTGAGCAACACTTGTAGAGGTACAAAGGATCAAGACAAGGAGCTGGGCTGCTGGCTGTCTAGAGACCAGTGACGAGGCACAGGACTATCCAAAGGACAGAATAATGAAGGTGGTTACTAGGGGAAGCCACAGGAGTCCTTGCCAAAAAAGTGCCCCTGCTCTCTTCCCATCCTTTTCCTTCTCTCTACCTTTGGAATTCATGTTGCCCTCTTTCCCCAGGTCTACCCATCATGGCTTCCCTCACACACTCTCTTATTCAAGTGGCCACTGGTTTGTTCTCCTCACTCTTAGATAGAAGCAGCCTATTGCCTCACTTAGTAGCTCACTTTTTTTCTATCACTCTTCTCATCTTGATTATCTCTTTTCCTCCCCCATTCTTTCACTCTTCCTTCTGGTTTAGGTTCCCTTATGTCTGTTTTACTCTAGAAACTAGCCGTAATATATAAATTATAAATAATTTTAGTATGCCTTTTTAAAAAACAAAAATGTGTTTTTCTGAGCATACCATAAAAAGCAGCTGAAATGAATATTGTATTTGTTTCCTCCCTAAATTTCCCAGAAGAAAAAAATTCAACATTGCCGTAAATTATTTTGAGGTGATATATAACAGATTATGTCTAATTTTTGTTTGTTATGCTTTCTGTAGTAATCTTTAATTTTAAAAAAATCCAACCCTGTTCTCATAGTTAGATATTAATCAAAAATAATGGAAAAATATGTGAGAGAAAAAAGACTTTTTAAAAGTTTCTGTTCATTTGAAGAAAAAAAAGGAGATAAGGTATTCAGCAGATAAGGCATATAAGAATCTAGGCTTATTCAGAGTGAATAAAAATTTTTAAACTGCCCAACTCAAGGTCATGGCAAGTAGTCATCTCATTAATCTTAAAACTCAAGTAGATTGATAATAGATACAACTATTGCTCAGTCCTTCTCAAAAGGTGGCCACCAGTATCCACTTCACCACCTCCCTTAAACACAACATTCCTATACACACCTTCTCCAGGGCTGGCTCAGGTACAACCAGTGCCACATAACCTTGTGATGTGACATCAGGTAAATACAAAAATAGACTGATACCACTGATTCAACAGCTAAAGAACAAGACTAGGAGATAGGAGACTTGAGTTCTAGTTCTGATTCTGTCCCTGTGAAGCTGAGTCAACTTGATGAAGTCTTCCTAAAGGTTCTTTATCACCAAAATGTGAAGTTAAGACTAGATAATGCCCAAAAGTCTTTAAGTTTTGTCGGTTCTGCCATTTACCTCAGAAAATAAATACCCCCAAAATGAAGGTATTTTCCTAAAATAAAGTGTGGACCTTTAGTCTTGAACCTTTCCTTATAGGCAACTGAAGCCAGCTAGTGACCAAGGAAAGCCTAACTTCTTAGCTCTTAACAAGCCCATTTCAAGAGGGCAAACAGTTGCTCCCTCGAAGCTGTGATTGTAGTCTGTTCCCCATTCTAACTAGCCCCACAAAGGTCTAGGAACCCCGTAAGTCCTCAGGAAACCCTAGGACGCTAAAGGGAGGATTTCTGGCTAACTTCTCAAAGAATGTGGACATCATCAGTTCTTTGAATTCAAATGGGCATTACCAATTCATCCTTACAGTAGTTCATAATATAGGCAAGCTAGCATGACCCAATACAAGTAGCCCTCCCTATCTAAATGTATTTGATCTTTGAGTTGGATGGTTTATTACTAAATCAGTTTTGCTCCATTATTTTACACAGCAAATAGCAACAATTTAGATATAAGAAATTGATCTAAAAAATCATCTGAACCTATTAAGTTTCTGAATTCAGATAGGAAGAGTTTGGATAATAGGAAATTCATGTATTTCTTCAGACTCTCCAAAAACCCTTTTTACTGGTATTTGAGGAATTCAATGTAAAAGGGAGGAGCCACGCTGTCTTCCCTCACTGAAAGAACTTAATAAATATCACCAGAAGGTCTGCATAGCTAAAATAATTACGGAACTTAAGCAATTTAGTTTTTTAAAAATCAATGGCATCAGAGCCATTGCATATAATTTAATCAAATCACAGAAATGTACACCATAGATTAATTCATTTTATTACATTTTTTATTCGACAGGTATACGACAATAAGCTCTAAAAACTTCAGAATAAATCAGGGGAGTTTCTGTCTAAAACACCTATGATGAACAAAGACTTTGACTCATCATGCAAAGAATAACTTCGAAAATATTTATATTGCTCCTAAAGTTAAGCCCAATTTAAGTATGAAGAGAAAAAACACATCAAGATTTTTAAAAAATTATTTCTACTGAATAAATATTTTATGTAATAATATTGTCTACATGGGTTATTAAATAAGGTTCTGTGAATGATGGAATTTTATGCTAAAAGGGACCATCAATTAAATCTAGCATCATGTTCCCTATTTTGTCCATCTTAACATCAGAGTTAACACTGACAAAATTAAAGTCTGCATTATTAATGGTTTTTGAAGCACATCCACTAACTCAAAGAACCAGAATAGTGAACCTTATGAAGAATCAAGTTCAGTGATGTTATATTCCTAGAACACATAATTATTTTGTGATTTCAGCAATGAGGCATGAAATTAAACAACAGAGTTGTGTTTAAGAATCTGTAAGTAATTGTTTCATCACTCAGTAAACAGATCCCTGCCTTAATAATACATTAAAATAAAGTTCCAGATGGACTTTGAAAGTTAAATTTTAAAATATGAAACTACAAAAATATTTATCTTCCTTTGGTATGGGAAGAACTTTTGCTGCAAGAAAGCAACTGAGAACACTACAAAGGAAAAGACCTCTAAATTAAACCACAGAAAAATTTTAAACTTGTTATAGGCTTAAGAATACAACATAGTAAGAACAAAAGACTAACTGGGAAAACATTGGCAACCAACGTAAAATACAAAATTTTAAGTTGAACCATATGAATTTGGTGATAGTCAACTGTTTTTGACCTTCAAAAATGATTTTATATGTTGACCTGATATGAAAATAACTTTTACAAATCAATAAAAATAAGATTATATTCCATCAGAAAAAAGTCAAAGGATATATACAGACAAATCACACACAAAAATAATACAATTAATAGAAAAATTCCAAAATCAAGGAAATGTATATTTTAAACTATTTTTTAAAGCTATATTTGATTACCACTGAAAACTAGCAAAAAATTATATTTAATAACTTATTAGAGAACTACATGGAAATAGAAATTCTCATAAATTTTTGATAGAAATGTAAATTTGTTAAAATCCTTTTAGCGAACACTTGAGAAATATTTATCAAAAGCCTTAAAAAGGCTCATTGCCTTTTACACAGTAATCTCCTTTCATGACTATTTTTAAATTTAGAAATAACCCAAATGATAAAAGGGAAATATTTTAAAGTCACAGTATATGTATCACAGAATATTTTTAAGACACTAAAAATCATGTCTCATAAAATATCTATCAGAAAAATAGTAAAAAAGATATATTACAAGTAAAAGCAAAATATAATGCTGTATGTATATTTTATTCTAAGTTTATAAAAATATATGTATAAAACAGATTAGAAAAACACACCTAAGTACTAATAGAATGGTGATTATCTCTAGCTAGCAAAATTATTAGTTATTTTCATTATGCTTTACAGACACAAAATATGATAAGTAAACTTCTTTTTTAAGGAAAAATATATTCTATTTCCGATCCCCAGAGACTGAATTTAAATCAGATTAAACATCTTTGGAATTCAGAACATTTATCTGGTTATTTTTCTGACCAGGCTAATCTATAAAATATGCAACATCAAAGTAACTGAAGGATAACTCACAATAGAAAGTGGACAGTTTATTTCATTTGCTAATACAATAAAACAAAGAAATAATAGTTTTAAAAACAAATAAAAATAACATGCATTATATCTAATGGTCTTTTTTCCAGTTTCATGGTATGCAAAACAGAAACATTTCAAGTTATCATATTGTCAAAGTCTGGCTTTTATTAATATATATAGATACCAAAGAAATCTTAAAAACATAAATATTATTTATTGCACCCAACTTTTACTCTATCTCAGTAAGGAGGCCATGATAGAAAGGCAATACCCTTCAAGTACAGTCAGGCATACTTGGTGCATACAGCTTTTTCTCAGTTACAAAGTACTGGACATGGACACCTGAACTTATTTTGAATCAGTCCATCATCATTCAGTTAAGACATTTTTATTGAGCATCTAATATAACAGAAACTACAAAGGCAAATAAGACATGGTGCTTGTCCTATAAAAAACTTTGGTCTAATTGGAAAGGGAAAAACATTTTAAAAAAAAAGCAACTGCAATCCAATATGGCAAATATAGCACAGTAGGAAGGGAGTACAGTGACCCTGCATCATGAGAGAGTAGAACAAGACTTCATAGGGCAGAGGATACAGACACTGGACTTTGATCTACAAGCAGATCCTCAAAGATGAAAAAGAATGAACAGACTGAAGGTAGTGGACTCTAACCTGGGTGAACTCAATCAGTCTTGACACTTCAAATACCTTCTTTATGCTGGCTCCCACCTTTATTTCTCCAGCCACACCTCTCTTCCAAAATCCAGACGTGTACATCCAGCAACCTACTTGATATCTCCACATGGAAGGCCAACAGACATCTAATACTCAATATGGTTATAACTAAGTTCCTGAATTTGGCCCTACCTGTTCAACCCAAACTTTCTACTCTTACATCTTTCATATTTCTGTTGTTGGTAACTCTATTCTCTAAGCTACTTAAGCAAAAAGAACCTCAGAGTCATCCTTAACTCCCCTTCCCTTTTTTCCTCTTGCACCCATGTACATTCCATCAACAAATACTGCCAGCCCTATTTTTAAAATATGTCCAGAATCCAATCATTTCTCACCAAGTCCACTACTGAATGCCCAAAAAAACACACTTTCATATCACCTGGATAACTAACTGCTATTAACCAGTCTCTATCCCTGTGCTTCTACAGTGACATCCCAACACAGCAGTAAGAATGTTTGTGTAGCATACAACCTTCAAGCAGCCTCCCCTGGCACTCATATTAAAAGCTCAAGTGATTACTAGAATCTTCAAGGCCCCACATACTATGTCCTCCACCTCAGTTCCATGTCCTAGTGTTCCCTGTTTAATTCCCTATTCTCCAGCACAGCCATATGTTAGTTAGTTAAATACTCTAACACGATGCTGTGATATAAAACATATTGAAAGTGTTTAGAAATGTTCATGGTGCATTTAAGTATGTAATCAGTAAACTCATCACATTAATAGAGTATAGACCAGTTCAGATATTATTGAGCCCACAGTCAGTCATATATGTCACATGCTGCCTATTAATCATGAATAACTGGGCCACTAATATGTCTACAAGGGGCTGGTTTCTGAAAAAATGATTTTTTATAGTCTTTTACCTCAGATTCTTAGGACTACTCTAGCACACGCCTGTCTCAAGGCATTTATATTTGCCCTTTTATCTGCCTGGAACTCACATTATTTTTCCAGATACCCACATGGATAGCTCCTTCTCTTCCTTTAGGTCATTGCTTAAATGCAATCTGCTCAGTAAAGACTTATCTGACCACACTATCTAAAAAGCCAACCATTCCCACACCACCTCCACCCCCTACACTCCTTATCCTTCCCCTATACTTTATATTTTTCCATAGCACTATTCTGATATACTATTAGCACATTATTTGCTTGTTTATTATTTGTTTTCATTCTCTTCCCACTAGAATGTAAGCCCTACAAGGCAAGGAATGTTGCTTTATTCACTTTTTTGATAGCTTGAATATTGTCTGGCACCTAGTAGAAACTCAATACAGCTTTGTTGATTGAATGAATGAGAAAGAGAGAGTTCAGTCTCAATTTTTCCCAGGCCTTATATGTTACTTTAAAAAGAACAAAATGGAGCCAGGCTTGGTGGTATGCTGTAGTCCCAACTACACAGAAGGCTGAGGCAGGAGGATTGCTTGAGCCCAGGAGTTGGAGGCTGTGGTGAGGCATAATTGTACCACTGCACTCCACCTGGGCAACAGACTGAGTGAAACTCTGTCTCAAAAAAGAAGAATAAAAAAATTTAAAAAACAAAATAAATAATTAAAGTGCACTGGTATTATTCTTTTTTTAACAGCACAATTTCAAAAATGCCAGGCATATGAGATGGTCTCCAGTTAGCTATAATTTTGATTAAAGGGAGACCACAGCTTGACTTAAAGTCAATGAACATTTATGAAATACCTACTAAACCCAGGCTGATTTATTTAAATACAAAATGGTTATGATATGTGTCACTTTGATAAACACAGTTGATTCCACTAACCTAGCTGGCCAAGAAGGTATCCTCCCAATTCAGTACCACTCTATATGCTTGTCTCTCAACAATAAGCTTTTGGTCAGAGCAGCTACCCCTTCTAAGACTTCATTCAATATTTATTAAATGCCTTCAGTATACCAGGTATTGTGCTGAGTGTTGGAGATTTATATAATTGAACAAAACAGATTCATATATTAATAACTGAAAATAGTCCTTGCCCAAAATTATAGAAAGAGATACTAAATAACTTTAATAACATTTGGTAAGTGCTGAAAAAAAGAAGTGGACAGACTAGATATAAACATATAGACATAGATCTCAAAGGAACTTGAACTAGGTGGTGGGAATAAGGTCATCCCTTATTGTAGGAACAATGGTTGCAAGAGACCTCATTATCTGAGGAAGTAAAATTTAAGCCAAAATATAAAAGATAAATGGGGAGTTTGGCGGCAGTGGGATAATAAGGAACAAGTGTTGTAAAAAGCTTATTCAAAAAGAAGAACCAATAAGCATAAAGACTCAAAACAAGAAGATATATGAAACATTCAAGTGAAATAAAAAAGCCCAGAGTGGCTAGAACAAAGAAAGTTCAGAGGGAGATTAGGTTAAGACAAGCCAAGAAACTACAAAGGTTCCATGTTTTTGCTATTGTGAATAATGCTGCAATAAACATGCATATGCAGGTATCTTTTTCATTGTACACATACATGATGGAATATTACACAGTCATAAAGAAGGACAAAATTACGAACTTTGTAGCAACTTGGATGGATTTAGAGTCTATAATACTCAGTGATCTATCACAGAAACAAAGAATTGAGTATGTGTTCTACTCATAAGCGGACCCTGAACAATTATCATAATACTATATAAGAAAGGGAATGGCAGTAGTGGGAAACTGCCAGGGGAGGGAGAGGGAGTCACACTTCATCAATAAGGTTCCTGATCTCAAACCAGTCAAAGTGGGAACCAAGGTGAGGCCCAAACTTTACCAGTTCAATGACCACTTGTATATCTAATTCTGAATTAGACCACACATCTTTAAAATAAAAAATAAAAAAAGAAACTACAAAGGGTAAATCACAAAGGCTTTTTAGACTCACGCAGTAGGAAAGCATGTAAAGGTTATAAGCTTGGGAGTGAGGGTTGAGACAACCATATTCACCTTTGACAAAGATCTCTTCTGATTTCAATGTGAAGAGACTACTTTGGGTGAGGTTAACACAGCAAACCCAGGCAAGGAAAGATGATAGCCCAGACAAGAAAAACAGAAACAGAGAGAAGACAGATCCACAATATCTTTAGGAGGTACAATCACATTATTAAATTCAATCTCCCTAATAACCCTTTGAGAAAAAGGTATTGCATTCAATTTGCCAAGGAGAGAGAGAGAGAGAGACAAGCCCAAAGCAGAAAAAGTAAGAGATTATGGTTGCCAGGAGATAATAAACAAGAATTGTAGATATGAGCCAGACTTTCTGGCTTCAGATCTGAAACTCTCCACTACCACATAGCTACCCTCAGAAGGCAGCAAATGACACTTCATATAACATTTGTTGACTATGTGTTCAACAAATATAAAATGCTACAGAACAGAAAGATTTTATGTTTAACTGAACATTTTAAATAGATTGCAGAAGTTTTTTTCCCCATTGTTTTTCGAAACACAATGCTTAAGTATTCAAGAATCAAATATAAAGTAAAAAAGAAAAGGAAAAGGAGGCACCAATTCTATACATGTTAAGGTAGTGATATTTGCCCTTAATCTGCAAAGCTAAAATACAGAATAACTGTGATTGCTTCCTCATATTGAAATGAAATTAGCTAACATAACTATTTGGAATTCAGTGGTAAATGCATATTTTATAGCCATTTAGAAGTTGTTATCGTCAACAGGTACCAAACAAAGAACTGAGTACCACATGTTCTCACTCATAAGTGAACCCTGAACAATTATCATAGTACTATAAGAAAGGGATTGGCAGTAGTGGGAAACTGCCATGGGAGGGAGGAGGGGGACACTTCATCAATAAGGGTACCTGATCTCAAACCAGGTGAAGTGGGGACCAAAGTGAGGCCCAAACTTTAACTGTACAATGACCACTTATATACCAAACCCTGAATTGTACCCCACATCTTTAAAATAAGATTTTTTTTAAAGAAATAAAAATTTTAGAATCTCTTTTGATGAGAGCTACCAATTGCTATAATTATCTAGGTTATAAAGTAGATTAATAAATATCTACAGAATCTAACCAGGATGTGACATTCTGTTTAGTTCTTATGAACACAAATATGCCTGAAATAAAGGAGAAATAATTTTCACATTGGAAATATCTCAAATTATAATCATTGTTCTTATGGTCAAATCAGCTTTGGATTTGTCAGTGCCTTTACTAAACTAACACTTAAATAGAAGACAAAAAGAACAAGGGTACTGTTCACAATTTTGTTCTACCCTCCTTTTTTATTTATTCTTCACTCCTCATTTCTCTACTATATTTCATTTATTTATCATTTATTCACTCATTTATCAAATATTTCCAAACACCTGTTTTATGCGAGATACCATCTGAAGTTCTACAGAAAATACACAAATAAATTAATTCAGAAAACAGTTCAAAAACAGCCAGGTATGGTGGCCCACGTTTGTAATCCCAGCACTTGAGAGGCCAAGCCAGGAGAATTGCTTGAGCCCAGAAGTTCGAGACAAGCCAGGGCAACATAGCAAGACCCTCTTTCTAAAAAAAAATTTGAAAAATTAGCCAGGTGTAGTGGCATGCACATGTAAATCTGGCTACTCAAGATGCTGAGACAGGAGGACTGTTTGAGCCCAGAAGTTCAAGGCTGTGGTGAGCTATGGTGATGCCACTGATCTCCAACCTGGGCAACAGAGAGAGATCCTGTCTCTAAAACACACAAACAAACAAAAAGACCACAATCCCATAAAAGACTAAAACATTCGCCTTGGCAAGTATAACATGGAGTAGATTATGTATGAGAAAGAACAGCAACCTGGAAGTAACATGTAGGAGATTAAAAAAGAAAAAGGAAAAATGGCTGATTGAGAATAAAGCCTAAAATTTTAAACTCTACTCTATGTACTTGTACAACCAGTAAAGGCTTTTGAGCTGGTGAGTGACATGAACAGAAATTTACTTTAAAAAGTTGGGAGGCCAAGGTCAGGGGACTGCCTGAGCCCACAGATTCAAAAACAGTCTGGGCAACGTGGCGAGACCTCATCTCTACAATAAATCAAAAAATTAGCTGGGCATGGTAGTGTGTACCTGTAGTTCCAGCTACTTGGAAGGCTGAGGTGGAAGAACACCTGAGCCCAGGCAGGTCGAAGATGGGGTGGCCGTGAGCATGCCACTACACTCCAGTTTGAACAACAGAGTGAGACTCCAACTCAAAAAAAAAAAAAAAAAAAGTTGCATTCTTAAAGATAAAGTACTATTTTTTTTAAAAAAAAAAAAAAAAAGGAAAGAAAAAATAAGTTGGTTCTCACCAAAGTGATCAATAAATAAAAGACAATTTAAATGAAAGTTCCAGCAGGCATTTTTTTTTAACCTGCCAGTTGATTTCCACAATTCAATGAAAATGAAAAAAGCAAAGAACAGAAAAACCATCTTGAAAAATGAGTAAGAGGGATGAAGAGGTTTTATAACTGACCTCAAAACACACTATAAGTCTACTGTAATCAAGACAGTGTGGTATTGGCATGAGAATAAATAGATCAATGGAACAGAATAGAGACTCCAAAAAACAAACGCACACTCATATGGTCAATTGATTTTCAACAAAGATGCCAAAGCAATTCAAAGGGGAAAGGAAAGTCTTTTCAACAAACAGTGTGGAACAACTGGATCTCAATATGGAAAAAAAATCACCTCACAGTATATAAAAAAAATTATACTGAGGTAGATCACAGATCTAAATGTAATGGCTAAACAGCTAAACATATAAGGATTTTGAAGAAAACAGAAGACAATATCTTAATGACTTGTAACAGACAGATTCCCCCAGATACAGGGAGCAAAAACCTTACAAATGACAAATCAGACCACTTCAAGTTTTGGAACTTTTGTTCATCAAAAGACAGTTTAAAAATGAATGGGTTCTCTCTCTCCCTCTCCCTCTCCCTCTCCCTCTCCTTCTCTCTCTCTGTCTCCCCGACCCGCGCACGCACGACCCGCGCACGCGCGTGTGTGTGTGTGTGTGTGTGCACGCGCTTGTGTCTCTTTCTCTCCTTCCATCCCTCTGTCCCTGAGCTGACTGATAAATAAACAAATAGACAAGTCAAAGACTGGAAGACAAATATTTACAAAACAAATTTCTGACAAAGGACTTGTGTCTTTTGTATATAAAGAATTATATCAAAAAATTTTTTAAAGTTAACTGGTCAAAAGAAGTGAATACACATTTCATAAAATATTTTTTAAAAGTATAAAAAAAGTATAACATCATTAGTTGTCAGAAAAATGTGAATTAAAATCACAATTAGCTACCACCACAAATAATTAGAATATTTAAATTTAAAAGATTGACAACACTAAATGTTGGAGAGGATGTGGAGCAACAAGAATGTTCATATATCACTGGTGAGAATGAAAAATGGTATAACTGCTTTGCAAAAAGTTTGGTAATTTTTTTAAAGAATAAATATACAACAACCCTTTGACCCAGCAAATCTACTCCTAGTTATACCCAAGATAAATGAAACACATGGAGAAAAATATTTATACTGGAAGACAGATTTTTAAAATGTGGTATATTCATTGGATAGAACATGACTCAGCAGTAAAAAATAAGTAGTCACTGTTACATACAAAAATGTAGATGAATGTATGGTATGAAAAAGTATGCTGAACAAAATAAGACAAAGATAAAAACATCCCTAATGTATGATTCCATTTATATAAAGTTGTAGGATAGACAACATAAACCTACGGTGAAAAAAGTGTGAACAGTGGTTACCTGGGAACAAGGGAGGCAGGATTATTAACTGAGAAAGGACTCAAAGAAATTTTCTAGGTGATGTAAAGTTGAGAGAGGTGTGAGGACATGGATATATTTATTTGTCAAAACTGCACAGCCAGGTTTTTATTTTTCGGTGTAAAAATACACACACACACACACACACACACACACACACACACACACACACACACATTTTTAAGACAGGGTCTCACTTATATGCAGTGGCATAATTCCAGCTCACCATAACCTCGACCTCCTGGGTTCAGACGAACTCCTGCCTCAGTCTCCCAAGTAGCTGTGACTATAGGGTATATGCCACTGCATTTAGCTAATTTTTATATTTTTTTTATAGACACAAGTTCTCCTTATGTTGCCCAAACTGGTGATTCTCCCGCCTCAGTTTCCCAAAATTCTGGGATTAAAGGCATGAGATACTATGCCCAGTCTAATATATGTCAATTTTACCTTACCAAAAGCAGTGAAAAAATAAGGTAAGCAGAAGTATAGAAAAAGCAAGCACATCAGAACATTGATAATTAGGAACCTAAGTGTTGTATACATGAGAGTTCACTGTACCATTCATTTACTTTGTATGCATTTGAAATTTTCCATAATTAAAAAAATTGAGGGGATTAAAAAAGAGAAAAATAAAATCACAAATCCGTGTGTATGTTTTGACATGTATATATACACACACGTATATATAAAATGATGCTACCAATCTACTACCTGTAGAGATGATGTATAAAATCTACCCTAACATGACCTGGTCCTGCCTAACGTTTTAGCTCTACGTTTATGCCAGGGATGTTCTCTTCTACCCCATTTAACCTTCTCCTCCACCCTCCCCATTTCTCCTTGTTAGTGTGGCAGACTGCAAATATAACCAAAATTTTCTCCTTCAAGGTAGTTACTGACCTTGCAATGAGACTTTACAGCTTCTTTCATCAAGGGTTGAAGTCTATTTCTCCATCCCTTGAATCTGGACTGAATTTGTATCCTGCTTTGGCTAAGAGAATTATGAGATCATCCTAGATTAAAGTAAACTGTAAATCCAGTGATGTGTATCCTTCTGAGAGACAGAAAAGGAGATGACAGAAAGGAAACTCAAAAGGGAAAACCATGTGAAAACCGAAGCACTTGTTGGAGTGATGAGTCTCCAAGTCAAGGAATACCAAGGGCTGCCAGCAGCTCCCAGAAGCTAGGAGAGAGGCATGAAACAGACTCTCTCTGAGAGGTTCCCAGGGGAACAAGCCCTGTTGACACCTTGATTTTAGACTTCTATCCTCTATAAGAGAATAAATTTCTGTTGTTTTAAGCCACCAAGTTTGTTATAATTTGTTACAGCAACCCCAGAAAACCAATACATGAACCAAAAGCAGAAAAATCATCTAAGTCCAGCCCAAAATTAACAACACACAGAATCATGACCTAAATAAATAATTGTTGTAAGCTACTAAGTTTTGAGATGATTTGTTACACAGTAAAGTTAATTGACACAATCACCCCAGCAAATGCCCACTCCTCTTTTAAAAACTATCCCATTCAAAGGCAAAAATAGACCATCTCTAACTTTCTAACCTCACTATATCCACAAAATAATGTTTCTATAAAAGCATCTATAAAATGTTGTTGCTTATATTTTTACACATTTGTCACTTTTGAGCAAACTATAAACTCCCCAAGGAGAAGGATTATGTGAGGTTGAACTTGTAACTGTCAATGTCAGACACAATGGCTTTATCCACATGAAATTTTCTTTAAAGATAAAATGTATCTGTATCTATAATATTTATGAGCAAATACAAAAACACTACAACATTTCACATACCAATCAATAACTATAGACTAACAAGTAAGTGTAGATCTCTTTAATTGTTCATAATAGTTCAAAGGAACCCTTGAAATCAATATAAAAAAAAACCAAACTTAATTTACTGCTATCTAATATTCCTTTCTTATTTCTTCTTATCATCAAATAATATGTTAATACCAAAAGACTATGCAGATGGTAGTTCTAATCTGGCACTGAGCCTTGAATGTATAAATGCCAAGAAAGCTAGTTTACAAATATATTCTCTCCTGAGAAAAAGGTTTATTTTTCTATTTTTTTAGTTAGTCTTGTTTTGTTTTGGTTTGGTTTTTATTTGAGGCCAAATAAAGGTGTGAACTATTTTATGTTATGTTATGTTATGTTATTTTAAGATATAGGGTACAATTCAGGATTAGGTACGTAAGTGGCTGTCATACAGGTGAAGTTTGGGTCTCCCACTGATCCTCACTTCATCTGGTTTGGGATCAGGTACCCTTATTGATGTTATGTGCTCCACTATTCCTGGCAGTGTCCCATGACTGCCAGGGTCTCACTCTGTTGCCTAAGCTGGAGAGTAGTGGCACAATAACTCACTGTAACCTTGAACTCCTGGGTTCAAGCAATCCTCTGGCTTTAGGCTCCCAAATAGCTAGAAGTATAACACCAGCATGCCCAGCATTTTTTTTTTTTTTTTTTTTTTTTTTTGTAGAGAGAGTCTTGCTATGTTGCCCAGGCTGGCCTCAAATTTCTAGCCTCATGCAATGCTTCCACCTCAGTCTCCCAAAATGCTGGGATTATAGGCATGAGCTATCATGTACAGCCAAAAGTTCATTTTTCTAAAGTGGAAGTTCAAGGCAATGAATCATGCCATAAAGAAATGTAGATATTGGAGTCCTTGCCTGATGCATAAAAGAAGACATGATCCAGGCCAAAAGTTTTCCAATGTATTAACCCTTTACTGGAAATAAGACAGGCGTTTAGCAAATTACCTGCATATTTTTAGCAATTATGTACTGAGAAGTTACTTTTGCAGTTTTTATAAATAACTATACCTTGCTGGTTCTTTCCTATACAGTTCTCAGGTAACACTTCATATCAATAGCCATTTCTAAATACAAAAACCTGGGAGCCAGGAAGAATCAGCCTTAGAATCTAAGTTTCCTGGTTCATAGTGATATATGTTTTGCTCACCATTTTATGCCAACTTCTCAAGAATAGAATATTTAAAACTATTTTTTAAGGGGTGCAATTTGAGGTTTATGTAAGTGGCTTTCAGTTATTATTGCTATCAACCATTAGCCTCAATAATCAAGAGCTAGATTATTTAATGGGAGCGACACAGTCATTAGAATGCCCAAGAAAAGGACAAGTAAAATAAGGGAGCCAAGGTCAGCTTCCAAATATATCAAAGAAGTAAGAACTCGGCAAAAAAGAAGTTGTCACAGCAAATTGCAGAAATTACACAGGTTATAGTAGGGAGACAGAACAAAATACCTTTTGTAATAAAGAAATGTCTAAGCATCAAGAACTCAGAGGTTAGCCTGTTTTTTTTAAACTAACACTTATTAGACATATTAGAAAGTCAACATAAAACTACTAAATCTGACTAATTATGTTCACAGACTAAACAAGTAAATTGCTAACCAAAGGAAAAAAAATGATATAACTTTCAGACATGTCTATTTTGCATTTTAGAAGCAAAGTATGTTTATAAGGATTTGACTAAACTATAACCTCTTTCATTATTGAAAAATATTTATTTAATACCTACTATGTTCAGGCACAATTCTAGAGGCTAAAGACAGGCATGTTTCACTGGTCATTTCCCTCAAACTTACAGTGAGTCACACAGACACATAAGCAAGGGGAACTATAGAAACAAAGAGGAAGAGCATCAAAACCAGAGATTGGGGGCGAGAATGCTTCCTAGAAGAAATGACATAAGCAGGAACTGGATAAGAGAAGGAAGAAGGTATTTCAGCAAAGTGTTCTCCACGAAGATCCAATGGAAGAGAAAATACATTTCCTCAGTCCACCTCAATCTCTAGATGGTATTTGGAAGTATTGCTCATGTCCCTCCCATTCACTCATTCAATAAGCATTCACTGTGAAGCTGCATGATGTTGTGTTGGAAAATATTTTTAGAGTAATAGCGTATTACATATCATCATGTCATAATGTACGACTCACTAAGGAAGACAGATACCTATATCCTGCTCTAGCTAATGCGAGACACTGTGTGTTAAAAGTAGTATCATGGATGAACAAAGTTCAATCATGACATAGAAAAGAACATTATACAATGTGCATCTTGTAAAACCAAGAAAATCTTAATGGAGGATTTGAAAAATAAGAAAATGTAGCCAAAAAGAGATGGAATGAAGAAAGGTATTTCAGGTGGAAAAGCAACAGGAGTGGAGATTTAGAGGTACGCGTTGTATGCCATTGCAAGTGCAATATGGCTAAATCACCGGTAAGAAACCTTCTTTTTGAAAAAGAGTAAATTCAGGAAAAATGCAAATTTTTCTTAACCACCCTATTTTTCTTTCCAAATTAAAACAGTTTTCTTTTTTAACCCACCAACAGTATAAAAGCGTTTAAAATAGTTTTTAATATGCCTCATGGGGGAAAATATATTTCTTACAATTTAGATTAACATCCCACTGCACAAAAGAATGTCAGTGGTAAAAAGTAATGGCCACTACTTTTAAGCCAGTAAAATGTTGATATACAGGCATTTCTGAGAAAAATCAAGGCAGATTTCTAAAAGCATGGTAAGTATGTGAGGAGAATATATACAGTGAGAATGGAAATAGTGGAGAATATATGTAAGGAGAATATATGAAGTGAGAGTGGGTATGTGAGGAGAATATATGAACTAGGCATAGGTATGTGAGGAGAATATATGGAGTGAGGGTGGGTATGTGAGGAGAATATATGGTGGGCATGTGAGGAGAATATAGAGAGTGAGAGTGTGTATATGAGAAGAGTAAGAGTAGGTATGTGAGGAGAATATATGGAGTAAGAGTGGGTATGTGAGGAGAATATATGGCGTGAGAGTGGATATTTGAGGAGAATACATGAAGTAAGTGTGAATATGTGAGGAGAATACATGGAGTGAGAGTAGGTATGTGAGGATACATGGAGTGAGAGTAGGTATGTGAGGATACATGATGGGTATGTAAGAAGAATATACAGGGTGAGAGTGGGTACGTGAGGAGAATATATGGCGTGAGAGTGGATATTTGATGAGGATATATGAAGTAAGAGTGGGTATGTGAGGAGGATATATGGAGTGAGAGTGGGTATGTGAGAATATATGGTGAGTATGTAAGGAAAATGTATGGTGGGAATATGAGGAGAATATTCTTATGCTTCATATGCAAGAAGAATCATGGGTGAGAATGGGTGTACTAGGAGAATATACAGAAGGAGAGTGGGTATGTGAGGATAAGTGGGTATGTATGGTAAGTATGTGAGGAGTATATACAGTATGTAAGGAGACTATATGGAGTGAGAGTGAGTATGTGAGGAGAATATACGGAGTGAGAGTGGTTATGTGAGGAATATATATGGTGGGTATGTAAGGAGTATATACGGTATGAAAGGAGAACATATGGAGTGAGAGCGGGTATGTGAGGGAAATATATGGTGGGTATGTGAGGAGTTTATATGGTGGGTGTGTTAGGAGACGAAACGGAGCAAGAGTGTATATTTGAGAATATGTGAAGTGAGAGTGGGTATATGAGAATTTATGGTGGGTATGTGAAGAGATATGAAGTGAGTATGGATATATTAGAATAAATGGGGGTATTTGAGGAGAATATGTGGAGTGAGAGTGGGTAGGTGAGGAGAATATATGGTAGGTTTGTGAGGAGAATATATATAGAATGAGAGTCGGTATTTGAGGAGTATATATGGTGGGTATGTGAAGAGAATATACAGAGTGAGAGTGGGTATTTGAGAAGGATACATGAAGTAAAAATTTGGCTAATGCCAATGGACCAGACTAGGACATATCTTAAATGCTGTGAGCACTCACTCTCTTTAAGCAAGGAACACAATATGATAATATTTTAGAAATGAGACCTTCTTGAAAATGCAAATCTAATCCCACACGTCCTTGATTAAAAACCTCCAGTGGTTTTCTAGTTCAAAATCAAAATCCTTCAAACAGTTGTGATTAGACCCCTGGCTTGTCTCACCTATTTTTTTTTTTGAGTTGCAGTCTCACTCTGTCACCCAGGCAGGAGTTAGCGGCACCCTCACGGCCACAGCAGTCTCAACCTGCTGGGCTCAGTTGATCCTTCCACCTCAGCCTTCCAAGTAGCTGGAACCACAGGCGAGTGCTATCACACCCGGTTAATTTTTTGACTTATTATAGAGACAAGGCCTCACCAAGTTGCCCAGTCTGGTCTCAAACCCCTGGACTCAGGCAATCCTCTCGCCTCAGCCTCCCAAAGTGCTGGGATTACAGGCTTGAGCCACTGCGTCCCGCCCTTCTTCCCATTTTTTAAAATGGTCATCCTCCGTGTTCCTTTGGCACCTGGTATGCTCTTCCTCACCTCCTCGTTAAAAAGGACCTTTTCCAGTTTAGGTACACTCAGTCTTCAGATCTCAATGCAAATCTCAGAAAAATTTCTCATGACTTCATATTCTAGGTCAAGTCCCCTGTTATCTGTTTCCAAAGCATGAGATACTATTTCACCATACTATTTCTCACTGTTGGAATGATATATTTATTTGTGCAATTATGTATTTAATCTTGGTATCCCCAACTACAAGTTCCATTAGTTCAGTGACCATGACTGTTTTGCTCATGAATATATACCCAGAACCTAGCACAGTACCTGGCATGAGAAGGAGGCTAAATAAACACTGGGTAAACTAATTAAATTTTAAAAGCCAAGTAAGCCTGATATGGAGGCTGTCTCATTATAGGATATTTAGCAGCATTGCTGATCTTTACCCAACAAATACATAAAACAATCCTCCCTGCTCCAGTTATGACAACCAAAAACATCTCCAGGTATTACTAAATATTCCCTAGAGGGACAAAGTCCCTCTGAGTTAAGAACCACTGAGCCAGTATAGCCATATATCCTAATTTGCACAGGACATTCCTGATAATTCCTGTTATCCTGGTAAAATTATTAACAGAACCCCTTTCATTCTCAAAAACATCCCAGCTTGGATAAGAATTATATTGTCATTCTACCCATGTCCCATCTGGATGTATCTTTATGGGTTTCTTGTCCAGGGCTAATGACTATGGTTTTGCTTCCAACATAACAGAAATTACAAAATTAACATTATTTCCAACAAATGTGTTTTAAAAAAAAAAACCTACATAGTAGGCTTTGGAATTGGTAGAAACAGTATCATAACAAGGAGCAGAAGAAACATGTCAGAGATAGAATGAATGGTACTTACATAATGATGATCAATTAAATGTGGAATAGAAGGATAATCAAATAAGATTTAGCCTGTGAGAGCTGAGTATGAAGCCATCTGTCAAGACTAGATATACTGCTCTGCCAAAAAGACACCTGCACTCATATGTTTAATGCTGTGCTATTCACAATAGAAAAACATGGAACCAACCCAGATGCCCACTGAAAGTGGACTGGGTAAAGAAAATTTGGTACATATACACAATGGAATATTATGTAGCCATGAAGAACAAAAATCATGGCCTTTGCAGCAACATGTATGCAGCTGAAGACCATCATACTACATGAACTATCACAGAAACAAAGAAGTGAATACCACATGCTCTCACTAATAAGTGGGCCCTGATCTCTGGTCACACAAGCATAAGGGTGTGATTGGCAGACACTGAACACTACTAGTGAGGGAGGGGGACACATGGCAACATACTAGGTACCTGGTCCATTATCACAGGGAGAGAGAGCTAGCTAGAAGCTCAAACTTCATCTGTATGCAACTTACTTATGCAGTAAATCCTCACTTGTACCCCACAACTCTAAAATTTAAAAAAAAAAAAGATTAGCTATTCTACAGGAGGAGGGGTAGATTTTGTGGGGTGAATGAGAAAGTGAAGACAGCAAGTCTGGATTTTTGAGGCACTTCCTCAATATTGAGGTGCTACCCACCAGACACTTGGAAGCACAGGTCACACAAACATACAGATTTTTGCTATGGTAGACTCTGCTTCTTAAGCTCCAATGTCATTGGACTTTTCTTACTTCTCTCTTTTGCATTTCTTCAAAGGCTCTTCTTCCTACCTTCTAATTATGAGTACCCCAAAACACTCTACTCACTTCTTCCCATTCTCTATGAACTCTCTGAGAATGCAATTCTGTTTTAGTTATTACCTCTGTCCTGACAATTGCCAGTCTAACCTCTTGCCTGTAACCTCCAACACCACGTGGCCATATCACTTCTGAGTATTTCCACTTGAATTATATTGACTTTCATGAGTATGAGTTTTTCCAGTGTAAAAAGCACTTTAACACACATTTATTTTCATCTATGTACCTCAGTCACCTTAAATTCAACAGGCTTAAAGCTAAACTTTTCTTGCTCAGAAATCTGGTCCCTTTTCCTACCTTCTCATCTCTTTCAATATCATTACAATTAATCTATCACTCGTATTCCAAAGAACAGCCATAATTCTTTGTCTGCACCAGGTCCCTATGTAAAAACAGTCACCAAATCAATTAACTTACTTGACCCTGAGTTTCCTCGTTTGCAAAATGAAGCAGCTATATCACATCCTCTAATGTTCATTCTAGCTTCAAAGTGTGATGATTTTAAGTATTGGAAATTCTTAAATTCATTCACCATAATCATTAGCCTAGACTAATGATTCTCAATCCTAGCAGCATGTAAAATCACCTAGGAATCTTCTTAAAAATACATATACCTTCTTAAAGATACCTCCTGAGATCCAGGCATCAGTGTTATTTAAAAACCCCCTGCCCCAGTGATTCCAAAGTCACCAAGACTGAGAACCATGGGTCTAAGCCTTCAGTATTGTCACCTACATTTTGTAGATGAGGAAACTCAGGCTCAGAGAAGTGACAAGATTGGCTCAAGATTGTGTAACTAGTAAATGAACTAAGCTCCCTCTGATTCCAAAGTCCATACTCATTCCACTGTGTCAAAAAACAACTGGTACTTAAACACACAATATATACCAATTGCTGTAAAATTTGCTTTTATGTTGCTTTAAAAATGCTTCATTTTCCTCTACATGTGTATAGTTGGTATCTCCTAACAGGCCATAAATCAAAGATGGTGTCTTCTCATTTCCCCCATAGAAACTATGGCAGAAAAGAAGTACAAAGTCTATTTTTAAAATGCCTTTCATAAAATAATGATGTGTGTTTGCATTTTCAAAATTCTAAGGAGAGATCTATTCATCTACTGAAAACTCCCATAATAATTTAGGTATATGGCCAACTGATTAAGATGGAGAATCATGGTACAAAGTTCAGGAAAAAAGGACAATTTTAGGTGCAGACTTGTGATGAATGTTGCTTTTCTATAGCTCTATAAACACAAGCTGCCAAATGTTAGATCTTTAGTGAATAACTAGATCTTTTGACTATATATCTTAGCAATGATGTCTTCATACAACCCAGTTAAAACAAAGAATTTGACAAATTCACTGATGTCTATTTTCTCACCTACTTTACTCCTGTCTGAAAGCTTAGGCTAATCATGACAAATCAACTGCTAAATTTGCTTTCAAAATTCCCTTTGGGCAGTCTATCCCTTAATTCTGACCACATTTTCTTCTATAAAGAGACCAGCTCTGTGATGAACTGTGTCCAAATCCAGTCCTTCCTAACTTGATTCCATGTTTCTCAGTAGATGCTACACCCTTTCTTGCTATGCTTCCCACTAATGTGGTCTTTGCAGATAATCAACTAGTTTGCCTCAGCTGTTTAGAATACCATCTTTCATACCTGCCTTTTACCAGTCAGAAGATGACATTTATTGACTTAAACACCTTCAGTCTCAACTGGCTATGCACACACACTCCAATGAACATATGGCACTTCATTCCCACCTAGCTTTTGACTTATTGTCATTAAGTGATTGAGACCATTTTACAAATCTGCTGACAATATCTAGCAATTAGTTTATTTTAAAACCTCATTTTTAGAGATGAAGAAGTGACAATATTGTAACAAAATACAATACAATTTGAATACAATCAAATGGTTTAATTACAGCAGAATTCTGTCTCTATGATCCATATCTGTGAATTCAAACAACCATGGATTGAAAATATTTTTTAAAAAAGAATGTTTGCATCTGTACTCAATATGTAAAGACTTTTTTTCTTGTCGTTATGCCCTAAACAATACATTATAACAGCTATTTACATGGAATTTACATTACATTGAGTATTTTAAGTAATCTAGAGATATTTAAAGAATACAGGAAGATATACATAGGATATATGCAAATACTATTCCATTTTATATAAGGGGCTTGAGTATCCATGGTTTCTGCAGGAGTTCCTGAAACCAATCCCCTGTGGATACCAAAGGATGACTGTTTACATAAAATGCAATCGCTAATGGAAAAATTGTACTCCTAAACTGGACAGCCAATTTTTAAAACACGTTTCATTGCTAATAAGGAATTTTTTTAAAATTCTAGATGGCTTATGATAAACCATCATTAGTAATAGATCACACAAAGCACATTCTCTTCAAAGTGAAAAATAAAAACTATCTTTCTTTATGGTTACTAATTATTTCTGCTACTATTGCCACAGGCTGTAAATTTCCCTTTAGATTCAAATAACTTCAGAATATTGCCGTCACTTAAAATCCAATAAGCACAGATCACAAGACGATTTTAAAACTCCTACTTTTCTTATTGTATGTACACAGCTAAGTGATACTTTAAAGACATATATAGGTTATAAGTTCAAAGTTGAAAATTATACTATATAGCATTTACCAATTCCTTATTATTCAAATTGCTTTCTGTTCTTGTTTTTTTTTTTTTTAATTATGAGATTTAAGAAAATAGTCTTGCATTTAGCAGCTTTTCGGAAAGATTCCTTACAGATACTGCACACATGCAACGTCCCTGCAAATATCATTATTTTCATTCAAGAGATTGTTTACAGAATTTTTTATTTCAATTACTTGCCAACATATTTTATTCTGTGCTATTTCTAATGTCTATCATGCTAGAGTCACAGGAATACTAAATTTGAAGGGGCATTTCAATGCTTAAAATATGAAACAACTTACTCTGGTATCTAAAATAACCTAACTGCAAAAGTAACTCCTACACACATGTGGTAATAATTTGCAAAAGCTATCTTTTATTGGATTCTAGGTAATAACAATGGCATATGCTTTTTGTACATCTACTCTTACAAAACAAGTTTTTCACAACATAACCTTTCAAGAAACCAAAATGCTTCAGATACTTTCCATCATGTAGTATCAATCCAATAACTCAAATATCTAGCTTATAGAATTTAGAATACAAACTTTTTCAGATACTATCAAAAGAAAAACAGTTCATCATTTTTATTCCAATACAGTTTAGTAATTCTAAAAAGACACATTTTAAATCATAAAACTTCTTGTTTTCCTTTTTCTACTTTTTTTCATCCTAACAGGATTGAGTATGGGAGACTTTATTGATGCTAATATAAAATGAATTTGGTGTAAGGAAGGAAAAAATCTCTCTATCGATAGATTAGATAGACAGACAGAAGACAGACAGATTTTTTTTTTTTTTTAGTTGGGGTCTCACTCTGTCATCCAAGCTAAAGTGCAGTGAAACAATCATGGCTCCCTGCAGCCTTGAACTTCAAAGCTCTAGCAATCTTCCCACTTCAGTATCCCAAGTAGCTGAGACTACAGATATATGCTACCACATCTGGCTAATTTTTTTGTTTTTTGTAGAGACAAGTCTCATTATTTTACCCTGGTCTTGAACTCCTGGCTCAAGCAATTGTGCCACCTCAGCCTCCCAAAGTGCTAGGATTACAAGCATGAGTCACCACACATAGTTGAAAAAGATTTCATTATAGATAGCCTTCATTACAGATGGCATTCATTAGATAAAATAATTTGTCTTTTACAATAACAGTTTCATTACCATGTTCAAAATCCTTAACTTCATATAATGCTTCTAAATTGATATAATGCTTTTCATTACAAAGTGTCCTTTTAAAATGCATTATTTCATTATGAGTGGACATAGACAAAGGAGAATGCTAACAAGTATATACTTTAATAAGCAATAAGATCCTTCCTGACATTCTTGATAAAAGGGGTGAAGGAATCCACCTATCTTCACTTCTCCTACTTTCCTGGCACAGAAAAGAGAAAAAAAGAAACTTTTTTATCTGAAGTTCCTGCACTACTGATTTCCTGCACTACTATCATTCTTCATTTAAGAAGCAATGGTAAGAAGGACTATATAAAAATACCTAAAAGAGGAATCTGTTACCTCAAATTAAATAACTCTCATTACCCATTGCTTTTGTAATCATTTTTATTTTAAAAATAACAATTTAATACCCCAACATTTTTATTCTTTTAAAACAAGTGCTTTAGAAATAAGCAAGTTGTAAATAAATCCATAACCTTAAGCCTATCACAATAAAATTACCGAAAATCAAAGACAGAAAAATCTTCCAAACAGCCAGAAAAGGAAAGACTACCTTCAAAAAAATAAGAAAAACATAGCTAACTTTTCAGTTTTATCTATAGAAGCCAGAAGACCAATGGATTGATATTTTCAAAGTGATGAAAAAAAACAACTGCCCATTTAGAATTCTATACCCAGCAAAAATACCCTTAAAAAATTAATGTAAGATAAATAAATACATTCAGACAAAGAAACACTGAAGGATTAGAATAGGCTCAGTGGCTCAGTCTGTAATCCCAGCACTTTGGGAGGTCAAAACGAGTAGACTGCCTGAGCCCACAGGTTTGAGACCAGCCCAGGCAACTTGGCAAGAACTCGTCTCTACATTAAAAAAAAAAATTAAAAATTAGTTGGGCATGGCAGTGCGCACTTGTAGTTCCAGCTACTTGGAAGACTGAGGAGGAAGGATTGCGAAGTGCAGCAGGTCAATGGTGGGGTGGCCGTGAGCGTGCCACTGCACTCCAACCTGGATAATGGAGTGAGACTCCAACTCAAAAAAAAGAAAAAAAAAAAGAAAAACTGAAGGATTTATTTACCAGTATATTCATACTAAAAGAAACAGTAAGGTATTTTTTAGGCAGAAGAAAAAAATGATCTCCTCAGCTTGAAGTTTTAGAAAGGAGGAAAACTAATGAGAAAGGTAAAAATGTGGATATATCTAAATTTGTTAAGTGCCAAAACGTCAGCACTATTTCATGAACCCTTATTATATCTACCTAGAAGAGGGTACTAGTACCACTAGTATTGAGATTGTTATTCCTATTTTATAGAAGAAAACAAAAACAAGAAGAGGCATATCCAAAGTTAATTTTTCCAAAATCCTAAAGATAGTGTTGGCAACTACAAGGAAAGAGTTTTACTTTACGTTCCTCCTACTCTTATTAAGAAGACAAAATTTAAAAATTAAGAAGAAGCAGACTAAATGATTAGAAAGAGAAGTAGAAAATTCTGGCTTCATCGATGCTTTGACATTGAGAAGCTACTTTCTCCATAGTGCATCTGTGAACTGGATATCTCCGTTTGCCCAGCAAACTTTCCATCTGTTTCCAATCTGTTCTATGCCAAAGGAAGCTAACCATTAAATCCAAGGATCTCTTTTCCTCTGGCATCCACCAGAGTTTGGCCAATGAAAAACACTGGCAAACCGAAGAGAGGGAAGAAAGCAGGGTTAGATATTTTGATGGATCACTAAGGTTGGTTGTGTCCCTCAACGTAAGGCTCCTGTCAGATGACCCTCTCCTACAGCTACACTTCTCTCATCAGGATCCAATAACGAATCCCTTCTCTTGCCCTTTCAGATACAGGGATGGTAATGATTCCCACTAATACTTAGTGTTAGCACTAAGATGTTATATCATTCCTTGTTAGTGTCTCTTGCACTTACTCTCTCAATTATTCCATTTGAGTACACATCTCTTTGTTGCCACGACTCTGCTTGTCAGTTTATAACATGGAAGATAGTAAAAACAGAATAGAGATTAAGAGCTCAGATGCTAAAATCAGAAACTAGTATTGGATCCCTCCTACAAAACTGTGATCTTAGAAGAGTTTGATAACATCTCTAGGCCTTTTTTTTACCTCATCTGGAAAACAAAATAATAATAGAGCCTACTTCAAAAATTATTGTTTGGTGTGAATTATTTGATAAAAACAGCTTAGTCCGTGCTTAGTACAAAGTAAAGGCTTAACAAATATTAAATTATTATGATGATTATGATACTTTAATATTTAGCAAATATTAAATTATTATATGTTATCATTAAATAATACTAATATTACTATTATACTGTACAGGTACAGTACAAAATTGACCATATGGGAGTACAAAAAATTGACCATATGGGAGTACTGTATAGGTACAGTACAAAATTGACTATCTAGGGAGTAAATATACCTATCCAACTCCAGCTTTTTATTTTGATTGCTACTTAATAGATCAAGTTTCATACCAGAAAGCCATGTCAAAAGGCAAACTTTTACAATACTCTACTTTGCCTACCATATGATTAAGATGCAACCAATATGCCTAATTTATCTGTCAATGTAAAAAAGCATCCATACATTTTTGAAGACAGCATTAGCACAATAAGTGGGAAGAGAGTATTAGCATAATAAGTGGTTCTGCTCCAGTTCAACATTACTGGAAAAAATAGTGGCATAAATTTGCTCAATCTTATTTCATTTGGCTTAAGGCTAAAGAAAATTTTAACTGGGGCAAATCAAAGCAAATATTTCAGTATACCATATACTTTTATAACTGCCCTGAGCCCCCCCAAAAGAATATATTTGACAGAAATCAAATATATACTTGTGATCAGAATGTTCAAAAATAATAACAGTAATTTGAAGACTAAAACCAAGAACAGATGAAAGAGAAGGCAGACCACCAAAATACAGTACCCGTTCTTCAATTTTAATGTTGTGACTGAAAGTTAGCATGCATGCAAATGTAAGTAAAATACAGTCAGCGATATTAAAACTGGTTGCATGATAGCTAGATTGGTTGCATGTCCTTTGGAAAACAACTGCAGCTGCTGCCTGCAGGGTCTGCATAATAACAATATATTTGGCAGTGCTAAACAGATAACCATCTTCCAAATTTTCTCTAAGTGAAAAACAATATCAACAACAATAAAAGACTGCTGATTGCTATTTAAACCACAAACCAAAATATTTCTCACAGGTTGGTTGTGGTACTGATTCAATAGGTAGAAAATGAGAAGTATGACTTGTTCCTTTCTACTGCACCAAGGTTCAGCCTAGGCTCCATGTGGACTGCAATTCAAGTTCTTGATCTGAAAGACCATAACTAGCTGCCTTCCTGAATCTAATCCCTCTAAGAAACACCATTTCCAACACCCTCTGATTTGAACTCTTTAAACTTTATGCAATCCAGCAAACAAAGGAAACAAAAATCAAACTCTACACACATGGGCACTAAATGATGTTGCTGACTAAGTGGCCCATTACATAATATTCACCAGGAAATACCTAACTCTTCCTAGCTTTACTATCTTGGGCCCAATCTTCTAAGAGCGATATCATTCATAACTATACTTGTGCAAGGAATTAACTCAATAACTACAGTTCTAGGCTAAGTAAAATATTATCAAAAATGAGCAAATTGGCAAATGTACCAAAACTAATAGTGATATTTGCTATAACATACGTAGTGCCAGGCACTCTTAAAAGTGCTTAACTTTTAACTTTATTCATTCCCCATCTACCATAAGTTAGATACTGTTATTAGATCCATTTTACAGAAATTAGTGGGTAAGGGGCTGAGGCACAGAGAATTTAAATACTATATCCAAGGTCTAAGAGTTAATGCGTAATTTAGTAGCTAGTAGACCAATGCCTTCTGCTTTAACCTTTATAACACCCCAGCACCAAAAACATGGCTTTTGAAAATATTCCTGAACCATGATATTACTGAACTAAGGTGCTGCTATAGCTCTCATCTCTCCTCTCTCTTCTATTTATTCCCAAAATAATAATTCAAAGTCTAGATTTACAAACAAATAAAACAGCCTATTTCTCCTTAAAAAGAAAAGCCTGTAATGAAATTTCTACCCAATGAAAAGATTCACTATCATAAAACTGTAGAGGATTGAGAAATTGCCTTTGATAACTATTTATAAGGTACATAATTATTTAAGAAGTTTTCAATAGGTTGATAATATTTGACTCTAACGGGGTTAATTATGTCCTATGTTCAATTTTTAAAGAAAAGCATCTTTTCATGATTCTGAATATATTGTTTACCAGCCTAATTTAGAACTACTCTCAAATATCTGCTTTTAGCTTTTTCCATTCCTAAACAGAATATAGCCAACTAACTGCCAGGAGTCAACTGCATTGGTAATATTGCAAAATACATTTTTTTGTTGTCCACTCCACAAAAAGGTGGGAAGTATGTGCCTAATAAAGTTTTATTCCTTCTTGCTTCTCTGCTTCTTGACTCCTCTACTGCTTCAGATTAATATATCTGAAGCCAAAAGTATCTAATTGTAATTGGCAAATTCTATAAGCCAAGTTACTTACTACTAAAGACAGATCAATAGTTACAATTTCTTAGAAAAATGTTTCTTTATATTCTTTAGTAATACAGAAACTTATTTTGCCTTTACGATACATACCATACAATATGTTCTGTAGCAATTGTTTTATGTATTGAGAACAATGGTATTCATTAAATACATTTTCTCTCTCAAATAAAGGTGATGTCTACTCGGGAAGGTATGTTCGTTCATAGGAGCAAGCATGTAGAGAAAAATCTACCATCCAAGATACCCACTGAATTTTTAAATAATTCACAACAGGTCATCTCCTGGAGTCATAAGTTTTTCATTTCTACATGTTCTTTTACTCTGGCTTGTTTTCTAAGGCTTATATCCCAGAAAATCAAAATGTTTCCCCTTTCATGTCAACAATGACTCTTTTAAAGGTCTTTTCTATATCAGAGACAGAAATATATTTCCACTGAAATCTTCTTTTTTATTCTGCAACTCTTGAAGATAACCAGGCACAGAAAGACAAAAACTTTCCTTTGAAGAATAAATGTTACTGGCACTTGGTCCTTTTTTTCTTTTTTTCCCTTTCTGTTGTTTGTAACAAAAGTACTAAACCCTAAGATTCAAGACACACTATTGAATTCTATCTGGTTTCCTATCCTAAACAAACCACAGTTGGAGGTACCAAATTAATTCTGAACAAATTACCTTCGGGGCACCTACAGGGGGGCCATCTTCACATACCAAGATTATTTATTCACCTCGTTAAAAAGGAATGAAGGTCTAAGAAGTCAAAGGTTAGTCAATGAAAGAGAAAAATGGAGTAGAATCTCTCAAGATGACAAAAGAAAGTAATGAACCCTACAAGTGTTTTCCCTGGCTAGAAGAGAGAACTACTTAGTTTGGATCAGAGGTCTAATTTAAGTAGGAGATCAATCTTGTTTTTTTAGGTTACAACAATCCCAATAAAGCAGGTGACCATTCCCTAACTTAAAAAATTTCCAAATTACAAACCCAAAATGAAAGCATGCCAAATAACACAATTTTTAAATATAAAATAATTGTGTTAAATTAACTGGGTGTCAAGGTTATTCATAATATCAATAAATTTTTACCAAAATATGATCAAATACCACAAATTAAATTATAATGATTTTATAATATTTTCCATAGAGCTATAACTTAAAATTACTAAACAATTCCAAGATATGTTCAGAAAACTACTAACAAGAGTCATTAATGAACAAAAAAAATCTGTTATAATATTTTCTGAACTATTTTGTCAATAGTCTGGATTAAACAATTGTCAATATAGTGATTAAATCATGTTGCAATACAGTTCCAAATAAATTTTCCTTTATTTATTCGCTTATGTTTTAAATTTGCACATTTTTTCAATAGCAGTGTTTCTGAATTGGAAAATTACTCCATTCCAATATATTATGGGGCTATGCTTGTTTTTTTTTTTAATTCCACAAACTAATATCATAACAGACAACTGATCTTAGGTTACATGCACCATAGAAAAAATTTGTAAAATTTAATTAAGATGGGGAAAAATGGAAATATAATTAAAGAATGAAAAGAGAACTAAAGTTCAAGATTTATGTATCACATAAAATTCTAGCCTCTTTAAAAAAATTATTTCTTAATTTTTACCACATTATTGCTTCTTCAAAGAGTTTAAAAAGTAACTATAGTCCGTAGAGTTTTTGAGCTTCTTTTTTTTTCCAGTCAATGCCTCACTCTGTTGCCCAGGCTGGAGTGCAGTGGCATGCTCATGGCCACCACAGCCTTGACCTTTGGGTTCACGCGATCCTTCTGCCTCAGCCTTCCAAGTAGCTGAAAATACAGGCATGCGCCATGACACCTGGCTACTTTTTTTTTTTAATTGTAGAGACAAGGTCTTGCCAAGGTGCCCAGGATGGTCTGCAATCCTCTCGCCTCTGCCTCCCAAAGTGCTAGGATTACAGGCATGAGCCACTGCGCCCAGCCTTGAAGTTCAATTTTCAAAATGCTTTTCAGGAATTTTCCATTTCAAATTTAAAATAAAATACTGAAACATATGTATGAATAATTAAGAGAAAGACACAGGACAAAAATATCAGTAAATTCTCTATTATGGTTTAAGAATTTTACTCTTAAACATCAATGGCAATTCATATCTCTCTCCTTCTCTAACATAATAGGCAAAACCAAATTCTTGTTAATTTCTGCTCCTATAAATCTGATTTTAAACCCAACATCATTTAAGTACAAATTCCAACACTGCTTGCCTTAAAGATGGAAATCTGTGAAGTTATATAATATCTCAGTATATCCTTTAGTCTACAACTATTAATAAATCCCAGGTGTTCAATATACCCACTAAGGTGGTCCAAACTGAATAAAATATCTAAATAAAATATCTAAATAAAAGATCATATTGAGCTCATTCTAACAGCAAACATGCTAAGCTACTTTGAACTAGAGCAAGTCCTACTTAGGAAATAGTCAAGAGACTATTTTAAAAACCATTAGGCAAAATGAATTTAAGAAAATCACTTGCAATGAAGCACAGAATATCACAGCATAGCTTAATTTTTATTGTGTCAGTTTACATAGATGAACACTAAAAGCAGCCATTTGACTTTCTAGATGAATTGGTCATTACCTAGAAAATCAAATTTGGCTTCATGAATATAAATTCACTTTTAATGTTGATTATGTTTAGACTTTTTAATATACAAGCATGACTATGATTGTATAAAAGCTTCTAAATGTGATTTATTAAGTAAGAACTTAACTCCAGAGCATCAGATTAAAGATTGCCATTTAAAGCTCGGGTATCCAGTAGCTAAAAGGGTTAGCAACCTTGCCAAAAGGGAGAAGGCAGACATTGCCTATTAATAATACCCACCGTCTTAAACCAACAGTCACTTCTGGCCAAAGCCCCTTCTCCCTCCACTCTTCTTCAACAGGGGAAGAAAGATAGATAGATAGATAGATAAATAGATAGATAGATAGATACATACATACATACATACATACATACACGCATGCATACATACACACATACATACATAAGCAAGTACACAGACAGACAAGCAGATAATAATATATGACAGATAAATAAAAGTGTGGGAGGGGTGCAGGGAGAGTTTGTTGCTGTTAATAGAAGTAAACATTTCTAAATGAAAAGATATCTTGAAGTAATTTTATTGTCGTAACTAACCAGATCAAAGCTAAAGAGCATCACATAATACAAAATGAATTGCTTACTTATAGTAGCTCCTAAGAAAGTATATGTTAAACTAAGATTCTCAGTGCTGTGTTTCTGTGCTTTCAATTCAGAGGTTCTTTCTAGACACCTCTGAAAGAAAGGGAGAAAAAGTTTTTGAAACATCCACATTAGAGCAATAAGCTTGTGTTCTACTGAGAAATTAAGTAATACAAAAGTATTTCTAGCAGTCACACTAAAGTCACACATAAATTTTATGTAGATCTTTACATATAGGAAAAAACTAAGTATCTCAGAAGAAGAAGGTGATGAAATAAATAAGTATAAAATGAAGAACAAAAAAGATATGGAGGAGAAATTAAGCATATTACTCATTAATAATTATAGTATTAAAACTATATGGATCTCTGTGCCCCAATGGTCTATCAACATAGGTTATATTTATTGATTAAATGAGACACACTGATATTTCAACACACAGAAAAGGGAAAATAGAAAGAAACCATAGATAACACACTGCATGTGGTATCATATATCCTAAAAGATACTTAGTTTTATTATAAAATTTTTATCTTGGCTGGGCACAATGGCTCACGCCTATGATCCCAGCACTTCCAGATGCCAAAAAGGGGACACTGCTTGAGCTTTGGACTTCAAGACCAGCCTAGGCAGCATAGCAAGACCTCGTGTCCACAAAAACATCAAAAAATTAGCTGGGCATAGTGGTACATGGCTCTAGTCCCAACTGCTCAGGAGGCAGAAGCTGAAGAATCACCAGAACCCAGGAGATCAAGGCCGCAATAAACCATAATTGTGTCACTGCACTCCAGCCTGGGCAACAGAATGAGACTCCAATCCCCCCCAAAAAAATTTTGTACTGACACTTTTTCCTAGATAACCTGATGTGACCTTAAGAAACAGCATTTCAATAAAAACAACAAAGACAATATCATAAGGTATGAAGTTGTTCAGTGTCTACATATAAATCTATTTGTACTCTGACCTATGTTATTATTCTCTGCTCTTTTGACAACTACAGATTCGTTTTTCTGTCTATGAGTCCTCTGCTAGTCTATTTCATCATTAAAATTCTGAGGGTCTTCCTAAAGAGCATCACAGTACTAAATAATTTTTTAATATCAACTGTCCTTGTTATACTCCCTTCTATTTTCACATTCATATAATAGCATATGTCAAGTGGCTAGTGAAGACATGTATGTATTCAAGTTTGATAAAAATATTTTTTCATGTAAAATATATAAACAAAAGAAATTTTAACATAGCCATTTAAAAGATAACCAAATTTGCTTTACTGCAAGTGGTATAAGAAATTTTGCAGAAAAATAAACACTTGAATTTATGATTTATGACTGCTCACATAAAATAAAACCAATGCCAATGAAAACATAATCCTTTTGAAATATCTTTCTACAGTTTAAAGTAACAGTATAGGCATACATATTAGCATAGTAAATATTAATATTGCATATAATAAATTCAGATTCAAGATGTGGCCTTTACCAAATATGTATCTAAAACGCTTCATGATATATTCCTCTATGTCTGACAGAATAAAAAAGGTTAGTAAAATGTTTGACCTGAACAAAAAATGGTGAAGAGATTAGTGAAAGAATGGTCTGAAAATAAGTGAGTGAGTTCCAAGAGGAGTTCTACAAATAAATCCCTATCATCCACAGAAGACAAAATAGTATTACCAAAACTAAATTAAGTTCCTACAAAATTGAAACCCCTTGTTTTAGGCCATAGTTTGAACCTATTTCTGCAACAAATTCTACCTGGTCAAAAAAAATTTTAAGTAGCCAAACTAAATGCTCTTTTAATTTTCTATAGGCAAAGTGCTCAGGCTCTGAAACAGCATGACTTTCATGTTTCTGAGTCACATGTTTTCACTAATGTCTTCATCATTCATTCACTCATTCATTCATTCAACCAGCATTCACCGAATACCAACTCACTGCCAAGCATGAAGAAACTGAACAATAGTGAGGGAAGAAAACCTCATTCTACTAGCCAGTTCTCCCAGAGAAAACCTCAGCTGGAGAAAGTAACTCTTCCCAAAGACTTGAAAATGAACTGGCCCTAAAGACTACATGCCAGCAACAGAAAGAGCCTAAACTGGGAGTTAAAACCTGTAAGAATTCCTACTATGTAAGACAAATGCCTTGTGTCCATGTTAAATAGTTTACTTAATAAAACCAATCTAGGCCGGGCTTGGTGGCTCAGCCTGTAATCCCAGCACTTTGGGAGAGGGAGGCGCGTGGATTGCCTGAGCCCGCGGGTTCGAGACCCACCCGGGGAACTTGGCAAGACCTCGTCGCTACAATAAATCAAAAATTAGCTGGCCGTGGTAGCGCGCGCCTGTAGTTCCGGCTACTTGGAAGGCTGAAACGGAAGGATCGCCGGAGCCCAGCAGTCAAGGCTGCAGTGGCCGGGTGTGTGCTACTGCACTCCAGTCTGGGCGACAGAGTGAGAATCCAACTCAATAAATAAATAAATAAATAAAACCAATCTAACACAGCTATTCAGTTTATCTTACCTTTAAAAAACTAAACCTTATATTATAGAACTCACTGGCTATCTATGAACTCATTAATTTTTCTATGGTCATTTATGCGCTAGTGATATCTGAGTATCACCTGAATGGTTCAAATGTTTTAAGCACAAGATTTGCCAAAACTCAAGGTTCATTAATACATTTTGATATCACTAAAGATAAAATAATACATACCTCTATTTACCATAGGATTTCCTGAACTAAAATGTGACATAATATTGCAAAATTTTTCAGAATAAGTATGAATTCTCAGGAGATGAATATAACCTGAAAGATCTTGAGGAAGTACCACAAAAAAGGTAACAACAGTCTTATAAAAGTAACAGAGAAGTATTGTGTGATTAGTCTAAGTTGTTTAGCATCTAAACGTAAACACAAGTAACCTAGACAAAAATAATTCTGATTTTGACAAAACTTTAATTTTACTTAAAAGGTCTGTTATTAGATACAACATCATTAAGGAATAGGAAAGAAAAAGAGGTAAGATGAAGAATTGATCCAAAATTACCATAAGGATTGTGACTGCTGATTAAGAGTAAAGAATTCACTATGTAAATTTTATGCTGTTAAACACAAATTCTACTTGATAAAAATGTTGAAACAAAAACAAGCAGCATTTGTGAGATCTGAAGTTAGGCAGGCACCAATAAATAAAAAGTATTTTACAGTATTTCATGTTATTTAAAGAAAACTTTATTTTACTCTCACCTCGTTTAACTTTTTTATCCTATAAAAATGGTATCTTTATTGAACTGAAATTAGCACAAATAACTAATATTTTTATTTAAAGTAACAAGTAGAAAATAGTAATATACATTTTTATTTCTGACAAACATATGAAAGTCTGGGAAAAAAAGGAATAAAAAAATATAGGTTTTTTGTTGTTGTTGTTGTTGTTGTTGTTGTTGTTGTTGTTGTTGTTTGAGTTGGAGTCTCACGCTGTCGTCCAGACTGGAGTGCAGTGGCCGCTCCAGGCCACCACAGCCTCGACCTGCTGGGCTCCGGCAATCCTTCCGCCTCAGCCTT